>NC_084994.1:34917493-34922493 GCF_963854185.1 Sardina pilchardus | reverse complement strand
AAATATGCACATCAGGGAAGCCGTTTAAGTTTTGAAACTTAATGCTCCAACGCTTTTGGACGTTTAATCTGGAGCATACTTGATTAATCATGGTGCCAGGCCTAACGTAGGCTATGAGTGCCGTGTCTAATTGCAAAGCAGATAATTCTGTACACTGTACGTTGGACAGGTGATATCCTCGGGGGGAAAAACAGAGAACAATTCAACTGCACACTCGTTTTCATGTAGGCTACAAGTCATTATAATTTGTACGTGTACTCAATACTGTCTTTTCCTATTACAATCCATTTGAAATAAGAAAGGTGTAAGAAGTTAGTTATAAGTCTATTTAACAAATTACTCTGTCAGCAGGTTGATCTAGTGGAAAGGATGACCTCTCATAAAGAAATAGCAGTAGCCTAAACAAGACATCACACTTGTCATGAAAGCGACATGAAAATCTGTGATAAAGAGCTTGTATTTCATACTAATATGGTATAACACCCTTCAACATACAGGATAGCCGAGGTCAAACCCAAGACATTTTTTGTGGTTAGTCTACAATAAAGGTGCTATAAACGTTTGCATTGATACAGTGTTATCATTTAAAGATGAACATATGAATTCTACAGACTTTTCCCATATGGATTGCAGTTATGTATAAAGATGTGTGTATTTATTTGACTTTGTCTGACCCCAGGGGTCCTGGAGGCCTCAACCGTCTCTGGTGTGAAAATAATCTGAATATACAGACTACATGGCCCATGTTTATGGACAGTGGCATTATGGGCACTCGAGGATCACAACTTGAGAATATTATTTCTCCTGATGAAGGCCCCAGCCACTACGCGTGGGCATTTTTAGGTCTTTGTTGGACATGTCTAGTTTGAAATGAAGACATTTTAAACTTGTGGAGTGCCTTGGTCGTGGAGATTTTTTTTTCCTCCTTTTTCTTACACAAGCTATTTACCTTAGACCAAAGAGCACCCAACAACAAGCAGCATCAAAAGAACAAAGAGGACTGAGCACACCACTGACCCTGAACATTTGAGAATATTACTTTTGTGGTCCACTGGTAGTAAGCATTGTATTGGTATTTATTTCATGTATTCATAATTGAATTATTGCTATCGCTTATGTAAAGTATCTATTCAAGATGATTATCCCAAAACACTTAATGCTAATTGGTTAATTGGTTAATTGGATGGCTTTATTGATCACGTCATGTCTGCTGACTGGCGCTTCAGTGTGACTGGATTTTTTTGCCGAGGGCTGGTTGATGGATATGTTGGAACTGGGTACATTTGTCTGGGATTCATACGCATAATTATGGCTTGATTTACATGTTCACGAGCTCTGAGCTATAGCGAGCTTGCCTCAGTAGAACCAGGCTCCAGCTTGTTCATGGCGTTGCTTTTTTGGACTGCTGGTCTAATTGCATCTGACAGTATTGGCCACACCTCCAGATTCATTTTTTATTTCCTAAGGGTCTTGGATGAACGAAATGTGACAGCATATATATATGCACACAGACTCTGACTTCAAGCTCTTTGAGAGATCTCATTCAGGTGGAACGGACTTATTAGTTATATCTCCAGCCAAGAGCTATTCCACTTACTGAACCTTTGTGGATGGTCTTTACCATATCAATCCCAGTTGTCTGTATTCAGAAAGAAAGATAGCATTGGATCATGAAGGGCTTCTTTGCAAAGGTAAAACAGTGTTTACCAAGTGGTTTATGCAAGCTAACATGTTTCTGGGAGGCACACAAAGTAGTGAAGTAGTTTTCTTATATTTGTCATATCTTCTTTAAAATCTAACTGAAGACTGGGTCGGCCTGTATCCACCCAGCCTCAACTGTGCCACTGTTGGGTTTTTGGCTTTGTTGAGTGTTGAAGTAGGACATGTAATATGTTATGGTACCTCAACAACCTCTGCATATTTGTGTCTAAATGTTTGCTTTGGTGAGATTGACAGTAGCTCTGTGTTTTTTTTCCCTATTGCCTGTCATTCCTGAAATAGTTTGCGTGTATGTATTAATGGACACATGTTTTGTCTTGAAATAGTTAACATGGAATGGACCATTTAACATCAACTAAGATTATCAACGCAGATGGAAGCTTGGGAGGGTCTGCCAAAGGTGAGTTCTGATGTTCTGGAAAAATGTTCCAACAGGTTGAAGCAAAATGGTATTTTTTAGTGTTTTATGATGTGTAACATGCCATTTAGGATTTTAAGGATACAGACAGATGAATGTGAGTCTTCCTCTCCTTCTAAAATCTCTCTCCACCCTCTTCATCTCTGTCTGTCTCTGTCCCTCTCTCTCTCTCTCTCACACTCTCTTTCAGTCTGTCTGTCTGTCTCTCTTTTTTTTCTATATTGCATACCCCTCAAGCGCACAATAACACACAATGTTTAAAGTAAAGATTAGCAATTACCCATGATTGTTGTACGTGAGTTGCGGGTAGACGCGCAATCCATTAAACCAACACTCAGTTTTAGAGTAATTGGGCATCGGATTAGTGCTTCGTGGGTAGTTCCTACATACTATTACTTTAAAGAGACTCTATACTGTTTTGTTTTTTGTCGTTGTTGTTTTTATTACCTGAAAATGACAGCTTCAAAAGTAAACTCCTTTTTATGGTACACTGACCTACAATAGAGAGAATGGGGTCTGTGTTATTGCCCCTGCATGCCCAGAAGATTGTGTAACTTCGGTGTGCCATGCAGGAATACACTGAGCACCTGAAGGGACATAGTGGGAATTGTTCTTTAGAGGTGGACATTTACTTTTAAAGCGCCTTAGAGTGTCCTTTGCGAGGGTGTGCAAAGCTATTGCAACGGGACCCCATCTCAATAAGAGTGGATTCTTATTATGTCCCTTTGGGGGATCCATAGGAATAGAACTTCCCCCCCCTTGTGTTGACGCACTGGTGACATAAATACAGATTCTTACGTTGTGTTGCTTCAACTCATTTGTTTTTATTGGTGCCACATTCATTTTGAGATATTGACTATATGTCCCTCGATGTTTGTGTTGAGAACTTTGGTACGTCACAGATTCTTACATTGTGTTACTTGAACTCATTTCGCACGCATTAACTAACTTCTTTCATTGTTATGGTAACCTCTTTTGTGTTTCAGTCGTCACTGAGACAGTAACCACTTCAAGCAGGCTGACATCATTACCTCCAAGTGAGTTTGGATTTCAATGGGATTTATCATGACACACTCGGAGAACTGAGATTATTAAATGATAATATTATGATAATTCAAGCAGTAATAGTAAAAATACACCCCATTGAAAAGTTTCCCCCTTTGTAAAATGATTTTAGATTTTAAAAAAATCACAAAATAATGAAGACATTTACAGGCGTAAGATTTCTAATTAAAGTAAAACTCTGGGTGGCGTATATAACATCTTAGGCCATTAGAATTAGAGATGACTACCAGACACATCAGAAATATATATTTCGGCTAAGTCGCAATCACAGTTTTTCTATGTTGCTTTGATGCATTTCTTGAATCATCATAACAACACGTTGGCACAACTGTAAGCGCATTTCTCTAAATAATTTGTGGAAACTCTGCACCACAGTTAGCCCAGGAATTATTTACTGCACGGGTGACTAGCAGCTGATGTAAATCTTGCTCTTGGAGTTTCAATTCTGATAAGAGAAATGCACAAAAGTGACTGATATGTTTTTTTTAATATGCACACACACACACACACACACACACACACATACACACACACACATACACTGCAGCAGAGATGTTCATGCGTGTTCCCTTCACATGCCGTTTGGTCGGCGTTTGTTGTAATTGTATGCTTTCTCCACCAGAGGGCGCCAGTAGTGTTCGAGTGGTCTCCTCCAGCAGCTCCTCGAGCGGAGGAGGCACAGCAGCGGAGAGGAGGCTCGTCACTCGGAGCGGCGGAGCCAGCTATGCCAGCTCTTCCTGTGAGGAAAAATAAATAAACGGCAAATCAAAAATGTCATATCACAACACACACACACATACACGCACACACACACACACGCACACACACACACACACACACACACACACACACACAAACATACTACCAACCATCAGGACACTTCAGAACACTGCTTGTTGGCCTGTTTCCCATACATTTTTTTCATAGATTTCTACTGGATTTGTAGTCTTTCAGTGTGAAGTTTTAGTTAAAAATGGGGACTGGCTCTTTGTGTGGTAACATGGTAACATTGCCTCACACTTGGATCTTGTGTTCTGTTGCTGTTTTTTGTGGTTGTAATGTTGAATTATTGATTGAATTAATTCTGTCTGAGGTTTCTTCCTATATGTATCTCTAATTCTAGGGAGTTTTTCCTTGCCCCTGTTACTCATGGGCTCTCTTTGAATGTTTAACACTCTGTAAAGCGCCATGAGACATGTGTAATGTTTTGGCGCTCTATAAGTAAAATTAAATTGAAATTGAATTAATAGCCTGTCATACAAACATACAAGGCAACTCATTGATTATCAGATGCTGTCCACAATAAGTAATGATTGTAATCATAATAGTAATAACTGATAATTGATGATAATAGTTTTGATTTCAAATAAAGTGTTAGCGATTATTTCTCTAAAAACAGCACCATCTCTCCCTAACAGTCTTGTCTTGCCTCTCTTTCCCCCCCTAGTGTCCGGTGGTCTGTCGATAGAGAGTGAGGAGGAGTTCGAGGAGGACACAGGTGGGGGTTTCACCTCCACCTCCACGGTGAGTGGCAGCGCAGGCTCGGCCTCGGAGGGCACCACCACCACCAGCACCACCACCCGAATCATCTCCACAGGAGTCTCATCTTCATCATCTTCCTCATCCTCATCGGCCTTGCTGGAAGGGCTCGGCGCAGGATCGAGCAGCACCTCCCGTTACCTGTCAGCAGCAGGTGAAGAAGGAGGAGAAGAAGGAGGAGGTGAAGGAGGAGGTGAAGGAGGAGGTGTAGAGTCAGCGATGTCGTCAGGAGCTGGAGGGTCCAGCTCGGTCACCGTCA
>NC_084994.1:34909993-34912493 GCF_963854185.1 Sardina pilchardus | reverse complement strand
GCACCCTGACGACAAATTGGCCCCTTAAGCTCTCACCTTGACCGCAAGCCAGCACAGGTACTGGGTCGACCCTGATGACCTTGGGGATATGACCCTCAGGCTCTAATTTTGACTGCAGTTGTGGATGTAGCTGCGGTACAGGCTCCCTGAAGGTTTGCCTTGAGTTCATTCAGGTTCAAAGGGAGTTTGAGAAATTGGGAGAAAGAAAAAAACGAGAAGGAAAAAAACCCCTCAGTTTTGACAAGAGCGTATTTATGTGACTGATGGCTATATTAACGTGCATCAAAAATGCATCCAAAAAACATACAAGCCATCATCATCAAGTCAGAGGGTACGTTCTAACGACTCCAGCTGTAGCACTGAATGCTGATTGAGATTCCAGGTCTTTTATTCAGGTCTGTGAACCGCAGCTGTGACATGTGCAACAAAAGTGGGAGTGATTTGAAAGTCATTTTGTAGTAATCATCCCACTCTAGAGGGCTAGACATTTTTTTTGATTAGTGCCAAATCCATTTTATAATATCGACCATATGTCCCTCAATGTTTGTGTTGAGAACTTTGGTACTTAAAAAGCCCTTTAGGACATGAATAAACAAATGAAAGTCAGCATGTGTGCCTTGATTAAGTGTGTACTCACATGGCCCATGTTGTGTTGGGATTTGTAGTTTCTGGCCTACAGAACAACATGAACCTGAGTGCTGCCACCATGACTGCTGGACTCACAGCTGGCAGTGCAGGTCTGCTTCCTTCTTACATGCCTCTATCATACAAATACTGTAATAACAGTTAGCTTTACAATAACATACTTTGATGTGCTGTGAAATAAGTGTGTGTTTATGATCATTAACACAAAAACTGAATTGTGGCCAAATTTGTTATTCCTATAATTTACTCCTGAGTTGCACTCTGTATCTTCAATAGCTTTATCAACACAATTTAATAATACACTCCAGTCATGTTGTTGCCAAGTATGTACTGTATGTGTGTGTACATTTACACCAGTTACTTGTTTCACTACTCTACCAGTCTATGGGATGCAGAACAACCTGGCCACCACCACTGGGGGTGCTATAACGTCAAACGGTCTCAGTGCTCACACAGGTAAACCAGACAGATGCCTAATGTGCTTAGAAAGACATTAGTATTCTCATTTTAATATACTATAACTTCGCTGCATGAATCCACACATTATCCATGTTCATGTGATTTTTTTTTTTTTTTTTTTTTGCAGTGTACGGTGTTCAGAAGAACGTTGGAAGCACTGCTGTAGCATCCACCGCTGCAGGTAATTCATGACGGGGCACATTTTATCCTCAGCTGCTGCTTGAGTATCATGGTAGATCTTTCCAAATCAGCATTGCAGTGCACCTGAAGTGGTTAGCTCATAAAGAAAAAGAGTCCATGTTCATTTTTTATTTAGTGCTGTGCACAGGCAGTATAATAAGAGGCAGGTTGACTATGAATTCTGTGATCACAGTAACATGGACTGAGCCAGGCGGTATCCGATTTTTCAGAAGTGGATACACATACTTGCGTTTACCCTCCACTACAGCCTATTGCATACAGTATGATAGTGTTGCAGCACATTATTGCAAATAGCCCATGGCCTTCATTATCTACAGTACATCAGGCGTAGTTAGTTACAAGTGTCACAAGTGTCACTTTTTTCTGTTTTTTGACGTTGTGACTAACTGGAGTCCTTTGATTTACAGTATAAGTATTCTAAATGTATATATATAAATGTATATAATAATGCATATTTATATAAGTGCCACTACTGAGGAGAAACCTTGTCACTCTAGTCTGTTTTTTTGACGTTACAGTAATTTCCTGTGCATTGTGTATAAGCCTCAGGACAGCGTTTTATGCAAGTTAAAAGAAACAAAACCACACTAAAGCCATATTAACTGCCCCCATGTACTGTAATAACCTCATAGCTGACGAAATTTTGCAAAATCAATGTATAAGCTGCGGCTAATGGTTGGGAAATTACGTCGTAACTAACGGGGAGCCCTTTGATTGGTCAGTGGTGCCCAGTAGTCCAACGCCGAGCGACGACGTCTTCGCCAAAGACTTCAAGTTCATGCTGCTGGAGAAGGAGAACGCGCCGGCCAAGAAGGAGACGGAGCGCCTGATCATGTCCAAGGACAGCGGCAAGCAGTTCACCACCACCACCACCAGCGGTCAGTGTGTGTGTGTGTGTGTGTGTGTGTGTGTGTGTGTGTGTGTGTGTGTGTGTGTGTGTGTGAGCGCCTGATCATGTCCAAGGACAGCGGCAAGCAGTTCACCACCACCACCACCAGCGGTCAGTGTGTGTGTGTGTGTGTGTGTGTGTGTGTGTGTGTGTGTGTGTGTGTGTGTGTGTGTAGGTGTGTGTGTGTGTGTGTGTGTGTGTGTGTGTGTGTGTGAGCGCCTGATCATGTCCAAGGACAGCGGCAAGCAGTTCACCACCACAACCACCAGCGGTCAGTGTGTGTGTGTGTGTGTGTGTGTGCGTGTG
>NC_084994.1:34827493-34904993 GCF_963854185.1 Sardina pilchardus | reverse complement strand
CTGAGACTAGTTACAGTACTAATGAACCTGCACTTTATATTCACTTTGATATACAAGAACTTTGATTCTGAACTCTTCTTTTTTGACCTGTTTGCCGATTCTTCGACTACTCTTTGGATCTCGAGTTGGATTGTTTATTGGACTCGTAAACCTGCTACGAGTGATTACAACATATTAATCAGCCAAGCAGGAACCTACCATCACCTTCCATCTTGTCCATCTACAAACAAATGACAGACTGAACTAGAAAAGCACTCAGAGAGCACAAACAT
This sequence comes from Sardina pilchardus, assembly GCF_963854185.1. Lineage (NCBI taxonomy): Eukaryota > Metazoa > Chordata > Actinopteri > Clupeiformes > Clupeidae > Sardina > Sardina pilchardus. The sequence continues at coordinate 34,904,721 of NC_084994.1, read as the reverse complement.
CCGCTAAGCGAACACATAGCTGCCTCCTGCAAACAGACGATGATACTCCCAAAATGTAATAGTTTCTTCCTTGGGTCATTTCGACCTTCCCTTGAACATTTCATCGAAATCCATCCATAACTTTTTGAGTTATCTTGCGAACAATCAGCCAAACAAACAAACAAACAAACAAACCCCGATGAAAATATAACCTCCATGGCGGAGGTAATGAGGGACTCAGTGAATAATAAAGAGTGGACAGATGAATGAATCAGTCACTAAATGTTCTTTTGATTTCAGCTACACTAGCGTCATCAGTGAGGGGGGAGAGAGGAGAACCCGGACCTAAAGGTAAAAAGCACAGCTCCAGTGGTGTGTGCAGAGTATATGATAATAATATGTCTTCTGTATTAGCACAATTTCTCATTACTGTTGATAAAATATATGGTCTCATTTCAGGTGACGCTGGACATCCTGGAGCTAAAGGTGAACTGGACTTTCTTATGACTACAGATCGATTCAGATCTCATTTTCAGATTTCATGAAAACTTTCTAGTTGTGAAAAGAGCCTCATTTTCAAATTGTACCAGAATAAAAGGAAGAAGATTTGGTAATACTAGCAGGAAACCTACTACTGTAATTTCCCAACTATTAGCTGTGACTTATACATTGATGTGGCAACGTTTCTTCAGCTATGAGGTTGTACATGGGGGCAGTTCATATGATATTAATATGGTATTGTTTCTTTTAATTTACAAAAAACACTGTCCTGCAGCTTATACACAATTTGGCTAATACACAGGAAACTTGATAGTGATATCCTGATGTCAGCATACTTCCTGTCCCTTATATGACGTGTATTGTTCTGTGTTCACAGGAGAGGCAGGGTTCCCTGGTATGCCAGGTAGGAGCGAACTCATATGTGCTGGATAAACATGCTGTGGTCTGTCTCCTGATAGTTTGTTTTGATTATTCCAATCAAATTCTACTGCTAATTCTACTTAGTCAGAGGTAAGTCGATTCTCCGCATCCCTGAAGTCTTTTTGACTGTTCTCCTTCAGGTCCTCCTGGTTTGCTGGGGCATCCTGGACAGGAAGGACCCAGAGGCCCCAAGGGATCTCAAGGTGAGCTGAGTTTGACCATGAACTTGATGAATCACCTATGACCTATCCTGCTGTGTATGGGGAGATTCTCATTCTGTCTCCTGCCATCCTTGCACTTGACATCCTCTGTCTGTCGCTACTTATAATTATCTTCATGTTTGTGTTTATGTTATATATATATATATATATATATATATATATACATGTATGTGTGTATATATATATATATATATATATATATATATACTGTATATATACACACACACATATAAATTATACAGACTGATTCCAAACACCCTTTATCATACTGCATTATTTTGCAAGACTAGGGCAACTTACACATCAAGTACAGAACTGATAATAATGACAGTGGTGGCCTTACTGCCAGCAGCCTTTCAGCTGATCTGTGTGTGTGTGTTTGTATTGTCTCCAGGTGATGCCGGTGCTGATGGGCCACCAGGCCAGAGGGGTCGTGAGGGACCAGGGGGCGTCCGAGGGGAGCCAGGGCCGCCGGGCGCCGGAGAGAAAGGAGAGAGAGGTACGGAATAGAAGTAGAATAGAATATATACTTTTTTGATCCCGTGAGGGAAATTAGTTTCTCTGCATTTAACCCAATTTAACTGAATTAGTGAACACAGTGTACACACAGTGAGGTGAATCACACACTAACCCAGAGCAGTGAGCTGCCTGCCCAACCAGCGGTGCGCGGGGAGCAGTGAGGGGTTCGATGCCTCGCTCAAAGGCACTTCAGCCATGGACTGGTCGGGGATCGAACCGGCAACCCTCTGGTTACAAGCCCGAAGGTCACAGCTGCCCCACTAGCACTGATTTAGGAGGAGCTCTCAGCACCAGCCATGTTTGCTCTTGCCCAATCATGTGCCCCTGTCTAATACAATATAAATATATAAGATATAAATCAAATCAAATCAAATCAAATCAGGCTTATTGGCCATGCATACTTGAGTATACAAGGCATTTGGTCTCTGCATTTATCACATCACACAACACACACACAGCACACAGTGAACACACAGTGAGGTGAGGTGAACACACAGCACACAGTGAACACACAGGTAAGGTGAACACACTAATCAGTTTATCCACACTATAACACCAGCCTAGGGACAACATGCTTGCTCTTGCCTAATCGTGTGCACTACCCCTGTCTAATACAAATATAGATATATAAAATAAAATATATATGAATATATAAAAATAATAATCAGATTATACACACTACAGTACAACACCTCAGAAGATCCCACACAGATCAGAGAGACGTGAAGATACAGTAGCACAGGAGGGTTTACTGTATGTACAGTATGAGCATCGCAATCACGCCCAGTTGCAGGGACAGGGGCTGCTTCCTATTGCAGAGCTTCAGGGACCCTCGCCACAGCAGCGCAGAAGTGTAGTGATATCTTGAGTCTAGTCAGGGGCTTAAAGTAGTGATTTACTTTGACGTAGTGAGTATGCCCACTTGGCTATGCTATATGCTATTTCTTTGCAAATGGATATTCTGGTCTTCCTCTAAAGTTCACACCCTTTATGATCCCAAAAATACACCTTAGGTTGTTCTTAGACCAAACTATTTGTTTACGTTGTTTGTTTTGGTTCTCAGGTTCCCCAGGAGACCCCGGTGGTCCAGGGCCTGTTGGGCCATCAGGGCCAGCTGGTCCCAAAGGTAAGACCACAACCACCACAACCACCACAACCACAACCACCGCCATCATCACCACCACCACCACCCACACTACCACCATAACCATCACCACCATCACCACCACCACCACCACCACTACCACCACCACCAACACCAACACTACCACCACCACCATCACCACCACCACCACCACCACCACCACCACCACCACCACCACCATCACCATCACCACCATCACCATCACCACCACCCCATCACCAACATCACCAACACTACCACTACCATATCCACCATCACCACCAACACTACCACCACCACCATCATAACCACCAACACTACCAACACTACCACCACCATCATCACCACCACCACCATCACCAACACTACCACCACCATCATCACCAACACTACCACTACCATATCCACCATCACCACCACCATCACCACCACCAACACTACCACCACCACCATCACCACCACCACCACCACCACAACCACTACCACCACCATCACCAACACTACCACCACCATCACCAACACTACCACCACCATAACAATCATCACCACCACCACCACCACCATCACCCACACTACCACCATAACCATCATCACCACTACCACCACCAACACTACCACCATCACCACCACCAACACTACCACCATCACCACCACCACCATCACCAACACTACCAACACCATATCCACCATCACCACCACCACCATCACCAACACCACCACTACCATATCCACCATCACCAACACCACCATATCCACCATCACCACCACCACCATCACCAACACCACCACTACCATATCCACCATCACCAACACCACCACTACCATATCCACCATCACCACCACCACCACTACCATATCCACCATCACCACCACCACTACTACCATATCCACCATCACCACCACCACCATAACCATCACCGTCATCATTTTCCATAGCATCTTTGTGATCGATCCCTTTTCCCATAGTAGTTAGCATTTGTGACTCCAGTATTAATGCATTATATCTTATGGTGTAGATTGTTTTCTTATGTTACTTTATATTTATGTTTATGCTAATGGATTTTAATTAAATGTAATAAATATGATTCATGTCCCTAATTAAGGTGAAGCAGGAGGACATGGTGCTCCTGGTCTTCCAGGTGAGAAGATAATAAATAATGTTAATAAATAAATGTTTTAATAATAATAACATTAGCTTGGCCACTTACATCAGGCTACTTGTTCTTCAGGTAGTCCTGGTCCTCAGGGTTTCCGTGGCGAAGCTGGAGAACCTGGGCCAAAGGGTAATAATGCACGTTCTAACAATAACGGTACAGCAAGATGAATTGTTTTATCTAAAGTGGAGATTATTCATTTATATTCCTTTGTCTTCTCTAGGTGACAAAGGGCCAGCTGGTCCACCTGGAAACAAAGGTATTGTTGGGTATTATGGGACATAACAATGTAAAATGTCAAATTCTTTGTATTATGGCAACTAAATACACACTGTTCTACTTGACTCTGATCAGGTGATCATGGTGAGAAAGGTCCTCGAGGTTCAGCAGGTATGTTTGTGCTTTTTTGTTTTTTGACAAATTCGAAATGGCCAAGATAATAGGAATTTCTGAAATGGGATAAACATAGCTTCATATATACCTAACAACAGCCCTTAGCTGTTTTCTAAAATCACTGTAAATAACAGCTTGTTGACGTATATTGTTTTTAATTATACGTACGCATAGAACATAAATAAATCACCTGATGGAGACATTCCAAATTAGAGCACCCAAAATAAATGCCAGGGAATGAGTTCACACCAACACACAATTTTGTTCACCTTTGGTGAGTTATCTTGTGGTAATTGTCATATAAACAGCACTTTCGATCTGATCTGTTTTACTTACTGTAGATTCGTTCTACTTTACAGTCATGACGCTAACCATTCTTATTTCACTGCTAGTTACAGTATATAATGTAGGCCTACTGATATACTGTGTATGTGATGAACAAATCACTCTGAACTCAACATCCATGTCAACATCCAGCCTCACAATGAGAAACATGAACATGACAGTGCTCTGTTTACTCTTTCATTGCCTTAGCTTAGGAATTACTGTATCAATGCATCTGTCAATGCCAGTACCAGAGGAAGTGAGTGTCTACATTATACAGTATCTCTCTCTTTCAGGAGAGCCTGGTCAACCTGGTCCAGCAGGACCACCTGGAGAGAAGGGACCTAAAGGATCTGTGGGTGAGTGTCTGTGTCGGTCACGCTGTCACCAGACATACGCTGCCCTACAAAGCAAGAAGGCAGTAAATGCGTTTTTGGTCTAGGCCTAAATGTTTTTAATTATAATTTTCATGACATTCAACTTGTTATGAAGATTGATATTTACCAAAAATAAGTTAATGTAAAGTAACAAAACCTCCACGTGTCCAATAATTCACCTACAACTACTTAGGCTGGACAACAGGATAACTTTATGGTCTTTTTTTTTTAGTTTGCCCTCTGCATAGTTACTGCATTTTTGCTTTGTAGGGCAATCTAATGTGTGGGTGTCTGGGCTTCTTTGAGGAGATCAGTGTGATACTGCTATGTTTATTTCACCCAGCATTACTTTGATTGTTAGAGGCTAAGAAGAGACACTCTCTCTCTGAGGGTACACAGACGAAGTCTTCGTTTTTATTAATTCAATAATCTCGGGCCCATCTGTGTATATGAACCTCCTGCCCCACGCCTTCTGTTTGTGTCTTTGTCACTGTGTACATTCTCCGTGTCTCTCTCTCTCTCTCTCTCTCTCTCTCTCTCTCATTCTCTCTATATGTCTCTCTCTCTCTCTCGCTCTGGCTCTCTCTCTCTCTCTCTCTCTCTCTCTCTCTCTCTCTCTCTCTCTCTCTGTCTGTCTGTTTCTCTCTGTAATGATGGCACTGGTGTCAGACTGGGCCCTGTGTTCTCTGTGTTCGGTACACTCATTAGTTCTCATTTCCAGGTCTTCCTGGAGCAGATGGCGAGAAAGGCCCCCGAGGTGAGGAAGCCGAAAGCCAGATCAAACACACACACACACACACACACATACACACACACACACACAACCACACAAACACACACACACACACACACACACACACACACACACACACACACACACAACCAGACACACAACCAGACACACACACACACACACACACACACACACACACACACACACACAACCAGACACACACACACACACACACACACACACACACACACACACACACACACACACACACACACAACCAGACACACACACACACACACACACACACACACACACACACACACACACACACACACACAACCACACACATACAACCACACACACACACATATGCACACACACACATACACACATGGCATGAGTTTGGATGAAATATGCAGCAGGTTTTAACAGGCATTTTCAATCTATGTTTCAGAATAATTTCTGATTTCTTAGTGTAATATATGAAAATATAGACTTTGGTGGTGTCAGGGTTAGATTGAAAAATGATTCTCATTGGGTTAATTTGAGTGAATTACTGATGTAACATGTAATGGAAACTAGGGAACACGATGGGTACACAATATATTTATGATGTATCAGATCGGCTAAATGTGAATTAATGAATATCCCACACACATGTTGATTGTAATTATCCGATTGATAAGGTGAACAAGGACAAAGTGGCTTACAAGGACCTAGAGGACCAGCGGGACCACCAGGAGATACAGGATCACCAGGTGTGTGTGTGTGTGTGTGTGTGTGTGTGTGTGTGTGTGTGTGTGTGTGTGTGTGTGTAATGATATTGAATGAATCCTTATTTTTTCTGTATGCTAAAGCCTCACAATTATGTAATGGTCGCTGTGAAATGTGTTGCAAAGTATTGCAAAGCTAAAGAGAAAAGAGAACCAACTGCTACAAGCTTATGCCATTTAGAGAACTGATGCCAGGTTGTACTCTGAAGCCACACAATATTGCATACTCATTATTAACTCCTCTCATTTTGTCTGATGTTCAGGAGTACCAGGTCTTCAGGGACCACCAGGTATGGTCCTTTATCACACATTTTGATCCAGTGTTCACAGTAATTTAGGTGCTGTGTCCACCAATCGCGTTTTTTTACGCTGAGACCGTTAAAAAACGCTTTACTCGGCTCTTCGAGAAGTGTTTATTGTTGCTAAGTTACCAAAACCGGAGACAGTTTATAACGAGAAGTGACATTGACGAGCCCGGCGCTGTTCTGAAAGTTGAACAGATTTCAACTTTGAGTGCTCTGAGCGCTGCGGTAAAAAAACGTCAGGGCCGAGAGCTTTTTTCCGCCGAGGGCGCTCAGCGCTATAAGCGCTGGGCTACATAGACTTTATATTGAAAATTGTCACCGCCAGCGCAAAAGACACGTTTGGTGGACACAGCACCTTATTTTTCTATACCCCTATCATCAACAACTGCTCATTCATGTTCGTGCTCATCCACAGGTGTACCAGGACTTCCAGGAAAGCCCGGAGACAGAGGTAATTATTATCAAGAGTGCAAATCTCTTGATAATAAGTCTCCGTTTTCAGTGGATGTTGCAGGATGACATGCTGCTTAATTACAGGCTTATAAATGGTTTATGAATGTTGTGAGTATATCACCTGATCAATGGGTGACTGTTTTATTCACCTGTGTTTTTAGGAGAAGCCGGTGAACCTGGTAGAGTTGTTAATGCCGGTAAGAAAGGACTTCGGAATTTATCTCTTTTAACTAGAAATGGTCTGGAGATCATTAGATTCAAAGTAAAATTATCTTTCTGTATGATATTGTTGATAATGTTGTCCTATTGTCTCTGGGAAAAGTAACATTGTTATAGGTAGTCATTAGCATCCACTGACATAGAGGACACAGCATTGCCACCAGTTCACTTACGTAACACTTCTTCTGTAGGATAAACTCCCAAATTCTCAAACATTTCCACAGTTTTTCCACATAACATAATGATGATATGTAGGCAGTTGTTCAGTGTATAAACTCCCTCTGTCCATCACCCCAGCCGGGTCCAGTGCCGTGGCTATCCCTGGACCCCCTGGGCCAGCAGGGTCCCCTGGTGCCGCCGGTCCTCCTGGGTTGTCAGGTGAGAGAGACGCTTCCAATGGAGTGTCATAAACATCAGGAGACCATGGAAACCTTACTGTACCTGTTAAGTAGGGTTCAGACCAAAGATTCCCGACAAGACGAGACGAGCCGTGACGTTCTAAAACCTTGCGACTACGACTCAACGTGTTTAATGCTCTGCGACGACTTGCGACGGCTTGCAACTACGTGCAACTTCTAATTCACACCGCTGCAACTCAGTCTCGTCGCGTCGGGAATCTTTGGTGTGAATTGGGCTTTATAATGTTGATGGGTTCCTATAGGTTTTGAAGGAGAGGTGCAAATGCACACCAAAGTCGAGGTGCAGGCAACTAGGTTTAAAGCTTATGGAGAGAAAGAGAAAGAGAAAGAGAGAGAGAGAGATGCCGCACACTCCGAGTTATACTGTAAGTCACGTTTCGGCCTTTGGCCTTCTTCAGATCGCATGAAGGCCAAAGGCCAAAGGCCGGAACATTACCGCTTTATTAAAAAAAACTGACTGATAACTCGGAGTGTGCGCCATCGCTCTCTCTCTCTCTCTCTCTCCAGTTTCATATTGGTTCACATTATAGTGGCATAATGAATAAATGAGTGCCTCATTATAGATACATGATCTAGTACTGATGTTCTAGAATTGCTGTGAAGGCAGGTTTTATGTTTGTATTGGTTCATTGTCTGGCATTCTCTGTATTAGTTGTTCTTGTTGGTTAATGTTTTGTTTTGTTTATGTCTTTTGTCAGGTCCCATTGGTCCTGCTGGCCTTCCTGGCCAATCTGGTAAGCCTCACAAAAACACAAACAAACAAACAGTTAATTAATTCATTCATTAATTCATCATGAATTAATAAAAACTGCAGCAAGTACACACACACACCAGACATCTTCACATAGCTTGTGGTGGTTGTCTTTCTTTGCATGTTATGTAGCACTACTACAGACAATTGCACTCCTTGATGCACTTATGGCACTCATTGATGCACTTATTGTGTTGTTTTTTTTATTTGTTGTCAGAAGTGCTCTTATAAACTTAAATGTTTTATCATGTTGTAAGTCGCTTTGGTTAGAAAGCGTCAGCCAAATTAAATGTAATGTAAAGTAAATGTAATGCAATGTTATGTATGATAACCGATTGCCTCCTGTCTGGATGGGAACAGGACCCAAGGGCGAGAAGGGCGAGAAGGGAGAAAAAGGAGAAAAGGGGGAGAAAGGAGAGAAAGGAGAGAAAGGCGCTGATGGTGCACCTGGAGCTGCAGCAAAGACCAACGGGAAAGACACAGACAAGGATGCAGCCAGTGAGTATATTGGAGGGAAAAACGACTCTATTGATATCTGTTCAGAGTTACTGTATATCACAACAGTCGACTTATATTACATAGTAATATGTAATATATAAAGACTAATCCCTTCTAACCCTAACCCCACCCCTCCACCCCTCCATCTCCCCAGAACCTGAACCTGTCCCTGGGAAACCGGGTCCCCCTGGACCTCCTGGACCCCCAGGCCCGTCTGGCGCAGCTGGCCCTCCAGGTAAAATCAGCACTGGTCATGTAGACCTCCGACAAAACCAGTACCACTGTGCTGTCAATCAAGTACTAGATGTGAGTTTATAGATGTAGAGTTAATAGACAAGCACAGTTGTGCATATGGTCACACATTTGTGGACCTGTGCATTTCAACTCTACATACAGGATGTATATAATCCTATACATGCTTCTATAAAGTGAAGAGGTAAGCACTGCTGTAGCCTACATATTGTGACACATTTACGTAGCTTTTTTGTGGATTTATAGATGTACAGTATTTGTTTGTTTGTTTGTTTGTTTACTTACATGTGTATGTTGTCTGATTTGGCAGGTGAGGGTAAAGCCGGTCCCCCCGGACCTCTTGGTCCTGCTGGGCCACCAGGAAAGGAAGGTGAGCATGTGTGATGAGACTAATCATGAGACGCACGTACAGTACAGTAAAGGAAAATTCTGACGATTTTTCAAATGTGTACAGTAGATCTCTGTTCCCCGAGGTGAGGTCACCCAGTATTGTTGGTATGGGGAAAAAATCAAACAATCGGTTCTATAGCTCGAGTTGCTGCAGCCAACAGCTATACAGCGCTACACTCTGGGGGCATGAACATGGAGGGGTCAAGGACATGCCCCCACAGCGTCGCACTGATGACACTCTTTCACTCTTTCATGTGTTCAGCACAGCAACTTGAGGTACAGAGAAGTGTTATGGAAGACTGCAGTGTAAACTTGGCTGATTAGCATGCTAACATACTGTAGGCAACCTGAGCATAGGCATTTCAAGACCACAATTTCTTCATATCCGGTTGCTATTTCTAGATAATATATTTGAATTCTTTACAGGGCCCCTTTAAATGCAACCAAAATTATAGAGAGACTACTTGTTCATATGCTGACAGTGAAATTTTAGTCGCTAGCCTACATTTTTAAATCCAGCTGGAAAGAAGGCTAACAGCTCATTAGCTAACAGTTAGCTCAAAGATCGTATAGTTAATAAGATGAATCATAAAGGGGTTTTTCAATGGAATGAAATGGCACCACTTCCGCCTCCTAAAGGGGCGTGATCAGTGACGAGATAATCAATTTAGAACGGTGTAGAATCAGCAGAAGCAGGTGCCATTGATAACAGGTTTATTTCTCCCACAGAAATACCTCCGTTTGCCTCCTAAATGGGAGTGGCAGTTGCGTCACAATGAAACCAGAATTTACCCTCATATGAATCGTCTCTCTTTGTAAACCGTCTCTGGTTAGCTCTTCTCATCGGGGGCATCCCTTTGTTTCCAAAAAAAGCCACTGGGAACCGGGGAACATAGGACCCTTTTTTTGAAAAGTGGAGAACATAGGACCCTTTCTAAAATTTAAGAAAAAAAGAGTCCTATGTTCCCCAGTCCCATACAAAGTGGGGAACATAGGACCCGGGTAACATACAGTAGGTACTGTACGCTCCCTTCTCATCTGATTTACTATGCTTGTAGCCAAGTCCAAATGGTTGTCATAAAGCAACATTGGTTTTAAGCATCTCTGTAAGCTTTTCTGTCATGTCATGCCTGTAATCCACAGGTGTTGGCAAACCTGGTCCCCCTGGTCCGACCGGTGAACCTGGAAGGCCAGTAGTAGGTATGCTAAATACCAAATCTACAACTACTTTGCTCTTACTTTTTTTATTTAGTTACCTCAGATGTGCAAGTGTGAGTAGTTGAGATGTCTAACTCAGTTTTGCTGACCTGATTATTTCTGGCAGGATCTCCTGGTCCACCTGGTCGCCCAGGGCCAAAGGGAGAGCCAGGTAAGTGTCAAAGACATGTCATGTCACATCACGTCACATCACACTCAAAGCTGTTGGCTCAGAGAGCACTTTGTTCATACAGAATCACTTTCATCTGGGTTGGACATGCAGTGGCCCAGTAGTTCAGACAATCGACTGTATTCGAAACTAGAAATTCATATTATTAGACATTTGCTGAGAGAGTGTAACTATCGAAGAATGATTTCATTTGTAAACACTTTCGCTCTCTTGTTCAGGTGAGGGTGGCGAACAAGGATACCGAGGTAAGTAAGCAAAGGACCAGGTGTGGAATTTAAAAAAGAGGTCATTATTATACTCTGTTTATAACAGGCATAGCACTCTACTTAATTTATGCTGCATAGATGCAGTTTTTAAGTCTTCGCACTGTCCAGCACTTGAGTACCATATTACTTTTCTGTAGTAGTGCATTGTTTGAATTGTGTTTTTTTTTATTTAATTATTCGATGTTTTATTATTTCGACACACAGGAGAGCAAGGTCCACCAGGTGCACCGGGTCCCCTCGGAGAGCCTGGTCTTGGTGAGTGACTTTGAATTCGTCTCATTCATAGAGGTGGATCAAGGGCTAAATGAAAGCAATAGCTTCAGGTTTAGGCTCCAGCCAAGTCCTAAGGCTGGTATTCACAAACATCAGACCATGTCAGTGGTGTAGTCGAGTCACTAAACCTCGAGTCCAAGTGATTTACAAAAAAAAATCTGAGTCAAGTTCAAGTTGAGTCCGACATGAAATAAAAAAATAAAATCACCTAAAACAGCCTCACAGCAAGCTTCAAGCTGATGCTGTATGGCATTGTTTCCCAACCTTGGGGTTGGGATCCCATGTGGTGTTGCTTGAAATTCAAATGGGGTCGGCTGAGATACTGGGTACCTAACAATTGACCATTACATTGCATAAAACATAATATACAATAAACAAAAAAAATAGGAAACCCCCCATGACATCCAAGTTAAGTAACAATCAGAATATTCAGTCAGAATAGAAGCGGAATACACTTCCTCTTCCATTCCGATTGAAGTTCTAATAGGGTCAGGCATTTTTATTTTGATTGAGGTGTTTACCATACTGTACTGTATGTGAGAATTTCTATTCTGAATGAGCGGTTATTTCATTTGTAATCGGTTTTAAAGGGTCCATGTAGACGTGGCTGTTGAATTCATATCCCCATTTGAACTTTCTGACACTAAATGCCTTCACTGTACTCTAACTAACCCTAGGCAGATGGGTTGGGCCCTTGAGTCGTGGCTCTGTCCGAGGTTTCTTCCTACAGTATATGTATCTCCAATTCAAGGGAGTTTTTCCTCACCCCTATTACTCATGGGCTCTTTCTGAATGTTAAACACTCTTAAATGAAATTGAACTTGCTATACTTACAAGGTACTAGCGGCAAATGCAATTAGGCAATTAGGGTACTACAAGCCTATAGACCACGTTGGTCTGCTCTCATCCTGCATGGAGATGGAGTGATGGCAAACTACTGAAGACAACAACTGTTGGTCCTACAGTAAGTCAATCATATGGCTGGTACTCAAGAACACCATCTGTTTTTATACAGGCATTCCAGGCCAGCCTGGACCTCCAGGACTCCCAGGATCCCAAGGCCCAGAGGGCTCACAAGGCCCAGAAGGAGCTCAGGGACCAGAGGGTCCTGAAGGTCCACAAGGTCCAAGAGGTAAGTGCCAACTCTTTTCCTAACACATCTAAGAACTCGACACACTTAACATGCACTTAACACGTACCCCCTTCTTTTGTCCTTTTACCTCCTTCTTCTTCTACCATTATCTCCTTTGACTACACTTTGACTAGTACAGTACGTTGTTCATTCTTTCTTCTCTTGCTGTTAATGCTGATTCCTTCCATCTAAGCACACATATTTTATTCAAATGTCATACTGTATGTTACATCTTATATCTTCTCCCATTGATTCCTCTTGTTGTTCTTTCCTCTGTTGATTCTCCTAAACCTGTTCCTCATGATCTTATCCCTCCAGGTGAAGCTGGTATTCCGGGTGCCCCTGGAATTCCTGGTTATTCCAGCAGTAAGTGCTCTCAGCATGTCTCCAAAGATGTCCCAGATTACTCCTAACTTATAAATAAATAGATTAACAAATGTACAAATACACAATCATACCACCTCATTGTCAGTTTTATTTATACAATGCTCCTTTTTGTAATAGACTTAGAATATTAAGGGACCACAATGGAAATAGGCCCTTGGACTTCTTTGTGTTATCCTTTTGTCCTGTTGCACCTTTGTATATCTACCCCTGTGCATATGGCAATAAAGAATTTCAATCAATCAGTCAATCAATCAAATATAATATCTCTATCTTTTTCTCTGCTGTCTCTCACCTTCCCCGCCCCCCCTCTTTTTTCTCCTTCAGATCAGGGCTCACCTGCTCCAGGACCACCAGGGCCTCCTGGACCTCCAGGCGCCCCGGGGGCTCCAGCAGCGGGGACAGACTCTGGATCTGTTGGCCAGCAGATCGCTCAGTATCTCCAGAGTAAGTACTGTAGCACAAAGTCCTCACGAGCAGTGCACGTTAGCCCATTCTCCCCACTCCCGTTCTTGTTTAGCAGAGTACTTATGTTCAAACTAAGTTATTGATAAATTAACGGATTAAATTCACCTGCAGTAGTAGTAGTTAAACAAACTGATTAAATTAATTTGCAGTTAACCACCGAACATCAAGAAATGATAGACCCCAGATAATGTTCCCAAAGGGGCTCATGGTTTTATGTGTATACTACAGATGTCCTTGTGATGTGTTTCTCTCAGGTGATGGTATCAGGAGTTATCTGGCGGGACAACCTGGTTCCCCGGGCCCTGTTGGTCCTCCTGGCCCGATTGGTCCTCCTGGATACCCCGGAACCCCGGGCTCATCTTCAGGCCCTACTGCCTCAGTGGATGACATTGCTGCCCGCGTCCTTAGCTATGTTCAAAGTAGGCCTGAAGTTGCTGTCACATCTATCTATCTATCTATCTATCTATCTATCTATCTCTCTTTCTCTTTTTCTCTCTCTCTACTGTATATATGATATAATATACATATATTATTTGTCTTATATTCATTTTGATTTCTTTGTCAAAATTAGGGGCAGGGGCAGGGGCAGGTGCAGTGGGTCGCCCTGGTCCTCCAGGACCTCCAGGACCTCCTGGTGGTGCAAGCGGTCCGTCCATCAACGACATCATGTCCATCATGCAGAGTGAGTGTGGTGTAGCCATGTGAAATACATCATGTCCATCATGCAGAGTGAGTGTGGTGTAGCCATGTGAAATACATCATGTCCATCACGCAGAGTGAGTGTGGTGTAGCCATGTGAAATACATCATGTCCATCACGCAGAGTGAGTGTGGTGTAGCCATGAGAAATACATCATGTCCATCACGCAGAGTGAGTGTGGTGTAGCCATGAGAAATACATCATGTCCATCACGCAGAGTGAGTGTGGTGTAGCCATGTGAAATACATCATGTCCATCACGCAGAGTGAGTGTGGTGTAGCCATGTGAAATACATCATGTCCATCACGCAGAGTGAGTGTGGTGTAGCCATGTGAAATACATCATGTCCATCACGCAGAGTGAGTGTGGTGTAGCCATGTGAAATACATCATGTCCATCACGCAGAGTGAGTGTGGTGTAGCCATGTGAACAGGAGATGTTTAACCGCCACGTAAAAGTTTGTTTGGTTTTGTACAAAGTTGGTGCAGTGTGTTTTGCCACCTACAACAGTCTTTTGTAGAGTGCAGTGATTGGCTTCTGTGCAAAAATGGCAAAGCGTTCCCGTAATCAATAATGACCCCAGCTTGACCTCTTGACCTTGACCTGACCTCTTGAGTTCCTATAATCGATTATGACCTCCAACTTGACCTCTTCACTCGTGTTTGCTTTGGTGCAGGAGAGGAGGTGAGGAGGTTTTTGATTGGTCCTCCTGGAGCGCCTGGAGCCCCCGGAGCCCCTGGTGCACCCAGTGGGGGTTCATACGGAGCAGATCCACAGGAAGTGGCGTCGCGAGTCCTCGGCATGTTGAACGGTGAGTGCCTCGTTCAGTAAAACAATCAAATTCAGATTCAAATTCAAATTCAAATTCAAAGGGTGCTTTATTCGCATGACTGTTTGGTACAGTGTTGCCAAAGCTAGTGTTACAAGTAACACCAATATCACAAAGGAAATAAAACAGAAATACATTGCAATGTATAAACATACAGTAAAACAATCTATGTCCACGTCTCCCCAAGAAATGCCCGATGCTCCCTAATACTTCCTAACTTCACCTGAGCAATGCTGGTGTGTGGAATTTACAATGCAACTTCATGTTCAATGCTCCCTAATACTTAGCCTGAGTCTTAACTAGCAGGAAATCAACTAGCAATGCAGCATGTGTATGGAATGTTCTACCCAAAACAAAACTACTCTTGATGGTTCATGCTGAATCTAACTTTCTTCTTGCCTTGTCTTTTGTACATCTGAAGCTGCTTTTTACTATCAAGTCACACATTACATGCGTACGGTTTAGTCCATTTGAAATGATTAGATGTGTATTTTTGTGTGCTGTAGCGCTGCTGTGACATTTGTGTTATGTTTATTGGCAGAGCGTGGAATGGTTGGACAGCCAGGACTCCCTGGTCTTCCCGGTCCTCCTGGTCCTCCAGGATTTCCTGGGAATGCTTATGACATCACCTCCTTGCTGCGGAGTAAGAATCACAAACACTCAACGCTGAACTGATATTTTCCTGTACATTCTGGTGGAAACATAGCCTCACATCTCTGTCACCTTCAAAATATCATTCTTGATACAAAATGTTAACCTGGCTGACGTGACCACTTCTCAATGAGACGTGGTCTGGCAACCTATCGTTAATTTTCTCGTGTTTGAAAAATGAAATGAGACCTAAGAAACCACAAATTGGACTTGCTTCGATGTCGCAATACATCATACTGTCATAAAATCATGCAACATGCTCTCTACCTTGTCGGTGGACATCGTTATTTGGTGGATAAACAAATAGCATGCGTGCAACAGAGGAAAAGTGCTTTAGTGTTGCTTTAATGTATTGCGTTCGTAAAATTGAACCCGTGGATAACGGTGCTGGTTTTGGTTCACAGATTCGGACTACCAGGGCCTTCAAGGACCCCAGGGCCCGATCGGACCTCCTGGCCTTCCTGGTCCTCCTGGACCACCTGGGTCAGGGGGAAGGAACCTGGAGGACATTCGGGACTATCTGACCAGTAAGCCTTGCCATTTTTTTTTTTTTTAAGTATATTTTTTGGGCTTTTCATGCCTTTAATTGGATAGGACAGTAGAGATAGAGACAGGAAGTGAGTGGGAGAGAGAGAGAGTTGGGATGGGATCTGGAAAGGACCACGGGGCGGAATCGAACCCGGGTCTCCGGCGTGTGGTGCCAAGTCTTGCGATTTTGATGTGATCTCCATCATATTCTTCACCACTACTGAGATTGAGTATATAGCACCGTAATTTCCCTACTATTAGCCGTGGCTTACACATTGATTTTGCAAAATTTCTTCAGCTATGAGGTTAATACAGGGGGGCAGTTAATATGGTGTTGATATGGTTTTGTTTCTTTTAGCTTGCATAAAATGCTGTCTTGCGGCTTATACACAATGCGGCTTATATGCGGGAAATTACTGGCTAAATATTTATAGTGCCGGAGCAGGGGCATGTGTCACTCAACAAAAGACTTGCTAAACTTGTTGTGTACAACATTGGAAAGGGCACTAGTAATAATATTAGAAAATGTTGACAAACATTAGCTACCTTGACACAGAAACTAGATCTAGATGTTCTGCTCAACTTTGTCACTACCACAGTACTATGAAAGCCTACTGTGCTACAATATCTATGTACAACTTTAGATTTTTTTGTCGGATGACACTTGTCATGTGAACTAATATATACTGTATATGTCACTGATTATTCATCCTGTGTACAATATTGGAAAGGGCACCACTCTGTAATATTAGAAAATGTAGACAAACATTAGCTACAGCACTGTACTTTGAAACAGAAACTCAGTGGTGGACGAAGTACATTGATTATGTACTTAAGTGAAAGTATAGATACCTTGTGTCAAATATTACTTGAGTAAAAGTGAAAGTACCCACTTTGAATTTTCACTTAAGTAGAAGTATAAAAGTATTTGCCTTCACATATACTTAAGTATTAAAAGTAAAAGTACTTCAATGAATTATGGTTCTAATGGCTTAATTATAATTATAATTTATCATTTCCACATCAAAGCTCCTGCTAAATCAGCTTATATAAGGTGAACTACTAATGCCACTCTTCAAATAGTTTCTTACATTTCTCTATTTGCTTAGAAGCTATCTACAGTGGGGAGAACATGTATTTGATACCATGCTGTAGTTGCCTAAAAAAAGAAATATAAAATCATCATTTGACAATTGATCTTAATGCCTTAATTCAAAAAATGAGTAAAAATCAAACTGCAAACAAACAGATTGCCATGGTGCTTTTTCCAGTAGGCCTATTAGCCTGCCTGTTTGATGCTCATTGAGCTCAATGCAGGCCTATACTGGAAAAAGCACCATGCCAATCTCTAGCTGTGGTGAAGGGTATGATGATGTGGGGCTATTTTAATTCCAACGACCAAGGGAATGGGAAAAGGGAATTTATCAGGATGCATATATCCTGGATCCATGAAATAGCTGTCCTTTAAAAATAAAAATCTACCTGCCCCTGTGTTAAATTCCCATAGGGTTACATAGGGGCTCAAATACTTCCTTCCCCCTAGCGTTTAGGAAGAACATTTATTTATTTACGATACATTCTTCAATCACAAAGAGAATTGGTGTCCTTAGCCCCCCCCCCCCCCATTATGATAATAATGACAACGTAATTTTGTTGTAGAAAATACATTTGTTAAGAACTATGATGCTGTTTGATTAATTTATAAATGGTACACTGTCACTTTAAGACTTGCCGGCTGCCCTTTATAAAGCGGAGATATCAGTTATCAATGCACTCTCTCCCTTTCATGCATGCTCACACGTTCCCAATTATGTTATGAGTAACAAACGCGTAAATTAGATTTCATAGATAGAGATTTCAAAGAGTAGGCTTTCATCTCTATGTAACATTGATATTGACATTGTAAATGTAAACGTTCTCTAAGAAGAGTGTTAGTTTGCAGTAATTTTAACCATTTTGGCAAAAAATGGAACGAGAGGGTTTTCATAAATATAACGGAGTAAAAGTACGAATTTTCACTTAAAAATGCAGTAAAGTCAAAGTACAAAGTCTCACCAAATATAAATACTTAAGTAAAGTACAGATACATCAATATGCTACTTAAGTACTGTAACGAATTACATGTACTTCGTTACTGTCCACCACTGCAGAAACATGTAGACTGTACTGTATATATACTGAATACAGTATATTGTATATGTCACTGATTGATTATTATTCACCATTCTGATTCTGACTAACACGCTGCTCGTCCCCTTCCTCTCTGTCCCAGCGGTTGGTCTGACAGGGTCCCCCGGCCCTCCTGGGCCACCTGGGCCTCAGGGGCCCCCCGGCGGGGGGAGACAAGGACTGCTGTCGTACGCCTCCAACGAGTACGAGAGCATTCAGGCAGAGGTGCAGAAGTACTTCAGAAGTAAGTGTGTCCCCCATCTGTTCAACCCGATCTCAACGTCTGTCCAGGGTTTAATTTGTTCCTCTACAAAGTTGTGGAGAGATGGTCAGTCCAGCTGATCAGTATACACAAAAACACACAGAAACACAAACACACACACACACACACACACACACACACACACACACACACACACACACACACACACACACATACAGCTAGATTCAACCTCAGGAGAAAATAGACAGAGTGTGTCTGACTAATGGACAGAATGGTCTGCTGGTGAGATATGTGGAGATGTCCACAGAAGCATTTTTTTTACGAAGAGTTTGAAACTCGAAGTCGCAGGTTCAAGTTCAGGACAGGGCAGTTTAAATAGAAGCAGTTCACCATCCTTTCATGAAGTGGTTAATGACGTCAGCATCATAACACATCATCAGGAGTTGTTTGCCTCTGATCTCACGTTCATGTTTCTCTGCAGATCATAACTTTGCAGGACCACCAGGGCCACCTGGTCCTGCAGGGCCAAAGGGGGAGAGTGGCGATCCCGGACACCCCCGATCCCAGCTCTACCGAGGGGTCCAAACTGTGGACTACCCCAACATGGCTCTGAGAGTGACGGACTACATCAAATGTGAGACGCCACAATGTTTTCTCTTTATAGAGGCCATCAAATAGTGGACATCCTGCAGGTTTTTTGTCTTTATAGTGGACATGTAGTGGACATCATGCAAGTTTTCTCTTTATAGAGGACTTCATATCTATATTACACTATAGTGGACATCATGCAGGTTTTCTCTTTATAGTGGGAATGTAGTGGACATCATGTAGGTTTTTTGTCTTTATAGTGGACATGTAGTGGACATCATGCAAGTTTTCTCTTTATAGAGGACATCATATCTATTACACTATAGTGGACATCATGCAGGTTTTCTCTTTATAGTGGGAATGTAGTGGACATCATGCAGGTTTTTAGATGGTTCTTCTAGTTCTTTCTCACACTCGCCTCTTCTTGTCCCTTAACACCCAGCAGATCGTCTTACTACTACTTTTACTAACTTACTATTTCCTACAGTAACAAGACATTGCCTAGCTAATGGTGACCATAGCCATAGGCAATGCTCCCTCATGAAGACACTGAGGCGTCTGTATTTTTCCTTCTTTGCCCTTTTTCACGCTTGTTTTACACCTTCAGCTCATGACTTGCTGCGCGATGACTTGGAGGATCGTCCTCAGGTCATCCAGGGACCCCCTGGACCTCCAGGTCCCCCAGGCCCATCCGCTTCTGACCAAAACATCTCAGAGCTCGTGGACTACATGAAGGGTATGTACAGTACAGTATGTGGCACAGACAAGATAGCTTGGCTGCTTCCTGGCCACTATTTCTTATATAGTGTTGGCCACAGAGCATGGCATCAAAAGGTATCACGTCGCAGTAGACCTACAGTACAGTATGTCTACTGACATCTTGCAATTTATGATATTGTGAACCTTTATGGATTGGCATAAGGCCATCCTAAAAAAATATGCATGTTTGCCGCAACTTTACTGAATCAAAACAAATCTTTTTTTTCACTTTCATTTATGCTGACTTGCTGAGTATAACAGTCTGTTGTGACTGATGAATGTTTTAATCCTTCTCTAACTGCCAAATATTATCTTTAATACCATCTACTGCCTTTGAGTGAAATCAAAATGAAAGAGGATCATATTTTTAGATGAACAAGTGGATGCAAATGTCCTGTCCCAACAGACCCTACAGAGCAAGCAATGATCATTACCTAGTCAGAAAATTCAGGAAAAGTAGAAATTGATTTGACTGTACAGTATTTGGTGCTAGTTGAAGTGATGTTTTATGAGCTGATAGATGTCACAGTGGTTTATCCTGTCCTCCACAGCACACGGAGGTCTCGTCGGCTCTCCCGGTAGACCAGGGCTCCCAGGCCCGAAAGGTACTGGACACAGATCGAGCAAGCTCCAACATGACCATAAAGAACTTACCTTTTAACAGTGCTTAGTTGTACCTTTCTTGTTTGCAAACACACCAAAACAATAAATGTAAACATTTAAACAATGTTGAGCACAGTTCACATAACCATGAGGAAAGCGAGGTATGAATAATCCATGTGACAGATTTGTCATCCTGCTTGAATAAAATGCCACAGTAACTACACATAATATATTGATTGCCATTCCGGCCATTTGGGGCTACGGGACCATGATAACAGTGTAGTGCTGCTCCCATATGGACATTGCTGTTTGATAACCTATACTATCTCTCCAATAACAGGGGAACAAGGTTTCCCAGGGCTTCCTGGACCTCAAGGGGAGAAAGGTAAGGAGCATTCATTTATGGTTTCACTTTTCATAAATTGGTCTATATAAGTAGGACGGCATGAAACCTCACAGGGATGTTAATTCACAACGATCAATTCAGTCCCAGAGTGGACAGCACAAAGTGAAGTGCGACTAACATTCAGTAGTAGTTTTAGCATCTCGTCTTTGTGAGATTCTGTTAGGGCTCAGTGATGTCACGTTACGTGATGCGCCGTAAGACATTAATAAAGCATTTATAGCTGTGCAGTAGAATACAAGCTTGAATTTCCCCTTGGGAATCAATAAAGTATCTATCTATCTACAATTACTTATAACAGGAATATCAAAAACTGTTTGTGAACTTGTATTTTTTTTCTCCTCGATCAGGTGAAGCTGCATCGGGAAGACAGAGACGGCGTCGAAGCACCACAGCGTGATCTCCAGTGAACAGATGTCCATCTCTGTAGTCACTTCAGAATGTGATTTTAGTCGACAAACCTGACAAAATAATGTGTATACACCAACAACCAATAACGATGATATACCTCTTAACAAAACCATACGCATTTTTTTTTGCAATCCATCATAGACTCTGTTCACACTTGGTTTCAAAATGAGTCTTCGGGGATCAGATCGTGGACAGTGCTAAATACAAGTGTAGCCTACAACAAAGACACGTTGTATTTTGATTACTCAGACCATGTTTCATAGTGTGTAGTAATTATGAAGTGTTACAGATGTATTTTGTAGTGTAAATGCTAATGATAATGTGTCCTGGTGTGTCCCCAACAAGGAGTCGGAAGTGATGTAAGCAGTAACAAAAATCTGAATTCAGGTGTTTACAATGTGTGGCTCTCATTTGGTCTTTTACATACCCTCCCTTCCTTCCTCGATCCTCGTTCTCACTGATCTAGGTGGCAACAATGAGATAGTCTGTCCAGTGTTAGTTATAGATCAGTGGGAACGAGCCTGGAGGACCGAGCATCGAGGAGAGAGTTTGGGAGCCACCCAATGTCTCTGACCTTGGGCATGAGTTAACAGCAATGTGACTGGACTGTCTCTGTTGTCTTTGTGTAAGCAAGACCATAAACATGATTTTGTGTATTAATCTCCGGTTTTGTATTCACCATGACATTACGGTACTTTGCATACTGCTTGTGTTTGTTTTTTTGGGGGGAAGGTATTTTGCATATAATCTGAATGTTTTTCTGAACTTTTTCGAAGTTTTGTGTAAATGATTTAGCAGTTCTGTATCCTTGCATGTTCTTTGCAAGTGGGATCTGTCATACTGTGTTTATATGCGGGGTGTTTCACTACAAAAATATGTATATTTTTACTCATTTTTATCTAGTATTGAGTGTGGGGACAAGGTACACTAAGGATAATCATGTGTACGTCACCTCATTTTTAATATAGTCAGATCCTTTGAATGTACTGTATGCACTCTACACAATAAAGCTTTTCTAAAAAAATTTCTAGATGACAATCATCAATTTGCTTTATTTAATCAAACAATAATTAAAATGTAACAATGACATTCAACACCCAAATACATGACCATGAAAAAATAATTCACTGAATCAAACTGATTCACCATGTTGCTAAAAGTATGCTGGAACTACAACGTTTGTTCCAAAGTGAAAAGTATTTGACTATCAAATGATAAATGTTCACGTTAAGATTGAGAACTGATTGCTAAAGCTAACGCTTTGCTTTACATTATAGAGACATACACTATATGTACATGTTGACCAACAAAAGCCTATAACATCATATAACATACTGAATAACTGTTCATACATGTTCACTGAGTAGATGCTTCTGAATAAAACAAACTAATCACACTATCCACAATACACACACACACACACACACACACACACACACACACACATACACACACACACACTTCTTTCTCTGGTAAGGCCCACTAAATGACCCTTTCATAAAGTACAGCAAAGTGACTGGTATTCACTGGTGTTCAGCAGATGCCTTCATCCAAAGCGACACAACAGCCTCAAAACAGCAGGTTCCGGATTGAACTCAAGCCAGCCAATTGTCACACAACGCGGTGTGGTCCCAGGTGTCTGTTAGACCTGGCATAGTCTGATGAAGGCCTCGTCTCTACAGACCCCAAACGCTGCATAGAGGGGCTCAGTGAACGTGCAGTGGAACGTGTGCAGGTGGTGCCTACTGTCAAATGAGAAGCTGTAGAAGGACAGAGCGCCAGCCACCCAGTCCAGATAAACTCCTATTCTGTTTCTTTCAAGGCAGGGGACAGGTACCTTAATCATTTTCTTATTGTGCATAACTGTGAACTTACAGTTACACTCCAGGCACCAAGACAATTTATTGTATCCCAGACAGCCATCAGAAAAACCACCCCTGCAAAGGCCTTGGTAGGCCACTCCAACAACACAGAAGCCATTGCACTCAACCTCCCAGTAAAAACGTCCGTGTAGAGGCTCTGCACACAGGACCTGCCGGTAACAGTCAAATCTGTTTGGATGGTCCAGGTATTGCTGCTTCTCCTCCACATACTTGGCCATCTTCATCTCCTTGTCCACAGAGAGCTGCCTGTGGGCCGTGTCGAGGTCCAGGTCAAGCTTTCCGGCATCTGCACACAAAAATACAATTAGCAAGAACATGACAATGCACAGGCTGTTATTTTGATGATTAGCAAGAGTCCCATGGTCAAACAAAACCAGTGGTTGGAATGAATTAATATTTATTACATTTCTTCATTCCCTTTCTAAGCCTGACTTCTGAACAACCATCAATACTGTAGAAACAAAAGACAAAACAGATGTTAGACTGGTTTTAGTTTACAACTTTCCAATGCAGTAAGACCCATACTGTATCACTTACTTGATTTTTAGTTTTCTATTTGACAGCATCTGTATCCCTGCACTTCCTGGATTATTGTAACTCAGATCGAGTTCAGCTAGATGGGAGTTGGTTGACAGTGCTGAGGCTAAGAACTCACAACCTTTCTGTGAGATGAGACACCCTGAGAGCCTAAAGAAGATACACAAAATATTCTTTATCATGAACTGAAGTCATCTCACTCATACTGTATAACCAATAATACCAAATAATACCACTAATACTGAACAATAGTAGCTGCACCATCAACATTGTTGGTGAACAGTCAAAATATTGTTGAATTTAAATAGTTCAGTGCTGTGACAGAAACATTTCTGTCTTCATATACTGACATCAAGACCTCGAGTTTACAGTTCTTGTGTCCAAGCGCAACACACAGCTCCTTCCCTCCAGAATCTTTCAAGTCATTGTTGGTCAGGTCCAATTCTTTCAAGTGGGAGTTGTCTGACTGCAGAACCGTGGCCAATGGCTTGCAAGCGTTGCTTGTGAGTGTACAGTCAGCAAGTCTGCAAGACACACATAATTTATCTAACATACAATCTTATTTTAATATGGCTTCTCTTCGTATGTAGCTGTCAATCATATGGCATCATTTCATATTCATTCTGAGTTTGAATGAAACATCCGAAGAAACACTTCCTGTTTCAGTTTCAGATCAGATCAGAATATTCATAACCCCAAGTAGCCATACATGTATTTCCAAGAAGTCCATTTGTACACAAATCTATCCTCTGATATTACAAATGTCATTCATCTTCTACCCTCAAACATTTGTGGGCTAATACATGGGAAATTATTACCTCATCGGGGTTTGTAGGTTGTTTAACTGTTTGTTTGTCTGTTTGCTTGTCTGTTTTTTTTATCAAGATAACTCTATAATAAAGGTTTGAAATGACCCAAGGAAGAAACAATTCAATTTTGGTAGTGATCCGGATCACTGTTTGGATCCAAGAGACGCTTCGCCCTTGGCAAAGGTCTGCGCTCTCGGAGTGCTTTTCTAGTTGGACTAATCCCAAAAAGGTAGCTCAAGAGGTCAACAAAGATACGCTGTGGAGGCATTCACCTATATAGCATGGGCTGAACCTGTTAGGAAGTTTTAATTTCTGGAAAACTTCAGAATCACCAAAAACCCAGTTTAATGTGCTCTAGGCTGTACTTAAAGTGACTTCACTATGATGACAAACTAGAGCCGGCAACCATTAGTAATGCTAAAAAAAACGCAAAGCTTCTGTAAAACTACACTATATTGTCAAAAGTATTCGCTCACCTGCCTTGACGCACATATAGACTTCAGTCGTATGGTTTATTATGACGTCAGTCCACCCTTTGCAGCTATAACTGCTTCAACTCTTCTGGGAAGACTAAAGGAACACTTCACTGTTTTTTCATATTAAACTACGTTATTCGCTTAATTAAGACGAGTTGATACCTCTCACGTTTCATTGCGTGCACTCACTGGCTCTGGCGTGCGGCACAACTTTGATAGCACTTAGTAGTCACACGACCAAGTATGGTGAGACAAAATAAAACGTGGTGCATTTCTATGCAGGTAAAAGAGATAACTTTATTGTGTGGCGGAATAATATTGGGAGCACTTAGACTCTGCGCAGTAATATCCTCACTCCAAAGTGGAACTGAAAGTGCAAGAGTGAGAATATTACTGCGCCACACAATATAGTTATCCCTCTTACCTGCTTAGAAATGCACCATGTTTTATTTTGTCTCACCATACTTGGTCGTGTGACTACTCGTGTAACTGTATTTTAATAGGGAAAACATGGAAGTGTTTGGTCGCTTCTAACTTCATCTCTGTTTGGATCCTAATGAATGCATTGGGCTAGCTAAGTGCTATCAAAGTTGCGCTGCGCGCCAGAGCCAGTGAGTGCACGTATTGAAACGTGAGAGGTATGTATCAACTCGTCTTAATTAGGGGAATAACGTAGTTTAATATGAAAAAAACGGTGAAGTGTTCCTTTAAAACAAGGCTTTTTGAGAAGCATTTAGCTCACTGCCTTTTGCTGGCATTAAATTAAAAACAAACATATTATTTCCAAAAAAACCAATAAAATGTCTCTCCTTCAACAGCTGATAAGTTGCTCTCAATTAAATATTCTAAATATTCTCGATAAAGCATTCTCAATTGAATATACTGTAGGGTCAACATGATTTTTAAATCATAGTATTCTTTTTTTATTCATATTTTACAAAGCCTTTTCAGAATTCAGGTAGTAAATTTTTAAATTTTTAATTTCAAATCTTTGTTTACAGGACAGATGTGTTTGCTGAACAACTGAAGACTGAGATGAGATTTCAGAATGGTCCACATGCTTCTGCTACTTCCTCCTAAAGCGTAACAGTTTAGCTCAGTAGAGCACCTTCACATCACTAACCTCAATGTCTCCACTCTGCAGTTAGCATGCCTCAGGCCAGTGGACAACACATTCACTCCAGAATTCCCCAGAGGGTTACCGGTCAGGTCAAGCTTTTTCAACAGCTTGTTTTCTGACTGAAGAGCAGAAGTTAGGACTCCACAGGAATCTTCTCCAATGCCCCAACCAACCAATCTAAAATCATGAGACAGGTGATTATTGCTAATAAGTACAATCTAAATTACTTTATAATTCTTGATTTGAGCTTCCATAACACTGTCACCACAATGAGACTTCACTATTATTTTTCACACAGATCTCTGTTTCTCAATGTCAAGAGTAGGCCTACAGTGTCGGTACGAAAAAAAGAGATTGTTCTACCTAGCTCGAGTTGCTGCAGCCAAGCGCATCCTTCATTTTTCCAACGCAAATGTACGTTCTCTAATTAGGAGATGATATTGCGCCCTAACGGGCGTGTCAGTGAAGAGAAGAGGTGTGGTCCGGCACAAAGCTCGCCAGTCGCTAATATATGGATGCAGAAAGTAAGTGCACCACTGACCAGGAAAAAGTTAGCCGGGAGTCATTCGCGCACAGCTGAAAGGCTATTTTATGAGCGCATGAGGCTTGGGGATATGGAAGAGTACACAGTGCGCGCACACACCCTACTTCTTTCATCAGCAGAAGCGCGCTGCCCGAATATAATTAAATTTGTCCGTTTCTCGGTTTTAGGTTCCTGTATTGGTCAGCAAGAAGTAGCCTTCATAGCATAACAACATTCACATGCAATAATACAACAACAACGTCTAACAGTGACCTGCTCATTTAGACAACAGTACACAGCCCTATGGCTAAGTTACCTTCAGTTTTGTTCTAGCGTACCTTTAACGTCTGGCATTAAACAGCTGTAGCGTTCTGACATGTCTACCTTCTTATTGCTTATCTGGAATAACTCCTCTAGCTGCCTCCATCCTCCATCCTTTCTGTTTTGTTTGTTTTAAAGAACTTGCGATATCCATGATGAGTAGGCCTAGGCTATTGAGTTAGTGAATTAACTTCACATTTTGTGCTGATAGACATGAAAGAAAACAACAAGTAGCCTAGTTGCGCACCTGCGTGCGTAATCTCTCCTGTTCAAACAAAATGTGTGCATGTGGATATAGCGCTGCATTAAGTTCATTTTGATAACGTGTTGACTGACTTTTTCTTAAAATAGAAAATTGTAGATAGCCTGATGGAAGGCAGCTAATGGGATGCTGTGCATATTGGGAGGGTATGGTATGGCATGCCAATTTGGTGTGAATACACACACACACAAGGAAAATGTAATAATGATAATGATCAATAGTGAGAACTGGCTTCTGGCTACTGCTGCAGCTGCTGCGTTCATTCTGAAATAATCTATTTAAGTCATAAGCCCCGAGAGACCCTAGGCTAGTGCCTAAACCCCCCCCTTAGCTTGCTTTTCTAAAACGGTAACTATACGTCGATTTGATTTCATGAAACAAAGGCAGAGCAACGACAAATGTAACGATGTATTCAGAGATAATCATTCTTCCGCCAATAAATTTTTCCTCCATATGAATGGTTGCCATGCAACATCGAGATGCAGCCACTTTAACTGTTGTGCAAGTTGTGGTAGTGCATTAACGAAATGCGGTCTAGGTGTATGTTTGTGTTGGATTTTATAACAGCATCGAACGCGATTCAGCCAATCATCATCAAGGACCGGAACTATCCGTCTTAGAAAATAATATTTACACATCATGTACATTATTTTCACAATTTTCCAGCATAAAATTTGGGAAGGCTCAGCCTTCCCAAGCCTCCATTAAGTGCCGCCCATGCCTCACGCACGAGCAAGTCGGTCTCTTCTGGAGTAGACGCCCAGGTAAATCCGCCATGATAATACCAACAGGCCATTGAACAATGCGCCAGGCTTTTAAAGGGAATGAGAGTGTGAAATCTAATTGGTTTATTGCATGCTACGCCCAAAAGACACCCACGATTAATTAACTAAATTAAGACAACCCCTTTTGACTTTGCGCCGAGCGCAATGTTCACTTTTCATGCAATCATTATAGCCTTTTGCGCTAGGACGGCCCCAAAGAAACTTGCGCGACTGACTTGCGACAATGCCCATTTGATCCTGAGAATAGAGCCCTCTGTGTTAAATTCCCATTGGGTTACATAGGGGGTCAAATACCTCCTTCCCCCTAGCATTTAAGGAAGATAATTTATTTATTTACAATACATTCTTCAATCACAAAGAAAGTTGGTGTTCTTAGTGGTTTGATTTTTACTCATTTTTTGAATTAAGGCATTAAGATCAATTGTCAACTGATGATTTTATATTCCTCTTTTTAGGCAACTTTAGCATGGTATCAAATACATGTTCTCCCCACTGTAGCTATACTGGGGGCCTCTTTAAAATCTTGTTTTTTCATACGGTCAGTACTTGGTGATCTCGAGAAACACATCCATGTGAAAAATCTCTAGAGTACAGATGAAAGTAAAATGTGAAATGCATAATATAGGGCTATTTGTCTGTCTTACCGGGCCCTCCTGCAAATCCGTAGTACCACAAGCAGTCTCCTACGTCCCTCAGTTGTTGTCTTGTACTTAATCAGGTCAAACTCATCCAGGGCATCCTCTGACACCAAAATTATATAGGCCAGGGTTGAACATTGGGCGGGTGACAGCTCTTTTCCTGAGTTCATATACTGCTGAATCTCCTGCTGAAGAGAGTCATCCTTCAGTTCAAGCAAACACAGTAAGAGATTCATGCATCTTTCCGTGGATTTGGTGTTGTCACTCAGAATTTCTTTAATGTACTCTGCGATGTTCTTGACACTGTCTGGGCAGCTCTCCGTGTTCGTCAGAAGTCTTCGCAGATGTTTCTGGTTGGGCTCCAGTGAGATACCCAAGAGGAAGCGAAGGAAAAGGTCCAGGTGTCCATCTTTACTCTCTACAGTTCTGTCTACTGCAGTTTGCAAGAAAGCAGTCATGGGAAGTTGTCTGTCTCTCACATAGGCACTCAAACGTCCTATTATCTTAAAGAAGACTTTTGTCTTCTTAGGAATTGGGCCCTGTATGGTAGTAGCTGTGTCTTCATCTACTTGGGCAATAAAAAGTCTCTGGATTTCTACTGTCTTATTCACATAGGAGTAGAACACAAAGAAAGCAGCTAGAAACTCCTGAATGCTCAGATGCACAAAACAAAAAACTTTATGTTTGGTGAAAACATCTTCGCTTTTGAAGAACTCAGTGCACATCCCAGAGTACAATGATGGCTCATTTACATCAATGCCACACTCTTTCAAGTCGTTTTCGTAAAACAAGATATTACGCTTCTTTAGTTCTTCAAAGGCTAGTTTGGACAGTTTTAAAATAATCTCACTGTTGCACTCAAGCAGTTTATGTCCATCTGGTTCAAAACCGTCTGCATACTTTTGGTTCTTCCTGTTGGTCTGAATGAGTAGAAAGTATATGTAAACTTCAGTCAGAGTTTGAGGCAAGTCAAGTGTGCTAGAATGATTGACCATTTTCAGGAACACAGTGGCCAAGATCCAGCAGAAGACAGGGATGTGGCACATGATGTAGAGGCTCTTTGACCTTTTAATGTGAGTGATGGCTTTTTCCGCTTCGTCTTCATCCTTAATTTTCTTCCAGAAGTAATCAGCCTTCTGTTGGTCATTGAACCCTTGTACTTCAGTCCACCTGTCTATGTGTGTTGAATCAATCTGCCTGACAGCTGCTGGTCGAGAGGTTATCCAAATAAGAGCAGAAGACAGAAGATTGCCATTTATGAGGTTGGGTATGAGAACACTCACGGACACATCATCCTTCAGGGGATCAAATACGTCCCTTTTTCCTTTCAGGGAGAGTTTGCTCTCGTCCAAACCATCAAATATGAAGATGATCTTTGACTTACTGAACATGTTTGGATGTGTGACTTCTTCCAACGCAGGATGAAGGTCAAGGAGGAGCTTGTGAAGACTGTATAGGTCGTTTTGTATCAAATTTAACTGCCGAAATGGAAGTGGAAAGATAAAATCGATGTTTTGATTGGCCGTTCCGTCTGCCCAGTCGAGTATGAACTTCTGCACACACACAGTTTTTCCAATGCCAGCAATTCCTGTGGTCATCACTGTTTTGATTTTCTCGTCATCTTTTAAGCTATTAAATATGTCATTGCAGTTGATTTTGCTTTCGTTTGTCCTTTGACAGTTTGATTGCTTTTCAATTCTGCGAACCTCATGTTGGGTGTTCACACCATCACACTCTCCCTCTGTGATGTAGAGCTCAGTGTAGATCTTATTCAGGAGTGTTTTGTTCTTTTTCTCCTCGATACACTCATAAATGTTCTCAAACCTCTCAATCATCCACTTTTTGTGTTTTTCTTTGACTTTTTGAATGATTACATCATCTGATACAAAGAATACAAGAAAACATTAATCTGTGCATGCAGCCGTAATGAGTCATTGTGATATCATAATGATAGATCATTACTGTGCCATGAAAAAAGTCTCACCATTTTTTTCTCCTGAGGCAACATCCCTAGAGAAAAATGGCAACACAATGAATGTTTGTAATAAATAAAATGTCTCTACTCTCTTTCCTTCATGGGTTTATAATGTCAGGATTAGTTTTACTGATTTCATATTAAAAATATATATACATTTATAGTTCAGTGTGTCTTTATTCCTGTGTTTGTGTTTGTACATGTGAACATGTTTGTTCACATGTACAAATAATGTCTCTTTCACCTTTCCAGTTTGTCTGCGAGGTCATTGAGGTTCATCTTCCTCAGGATGTTCAGAGTCATCTTCAATGAGCCCTCTCCCCCATATGTCTGCTTCATCTTAGAGGCTACATCTGTAGCATCAGCCTCCTCCAGCAGTCTTCTGGGGATGGGCTGAAACTCCTCCACACTTGTCTCAGACAGGTATGTCTTGAATCTCTTCAGCTGTGCCTCCTCCAACTCATCCAGAGTACAAAAAAGCAGGTGCAAATAGTCCCCCATGACTGAAAGTCAAACAGCAATATGTCAGTCTGAAAGGACTGGGGTCAAGGCTGTGGCGATTCTTGATATTTTTTAACAAGGGTGGCCCTAGTGGGGCACTGATTAACACTAGAAGCGCCGCGCCGTTCTGACCCACTTATACCTAGAAGCGCCGCGCCCCGGTCATTTGACCGCTTTGACGACCTACTAGAAGCGCCGTGCTGTTGTGAACTACTTAAAGCGCGGCGAGGCGGTCAAATGACCGCTGAGTCCTTAGACTGGGAGGCTTTTACTTACACATAATGATCGCTAGATGGCGCTTCGTCCACGAATGAAATCGTTTGGTCATAAATTCAGTTTGCACTAAGCCATGTGTCATTCGTGTCAGACCGTGTTGTTGATAATCTGTGGTTGTTTGTTTCATTATGACATACAGCACGTTTGAGTTATCTGTTCATGTATTTGTGTTGATTTGTGTTGAGAGTTCTTGAACAAACCTTAAGCAAACTTGACTTTCAACTAAAATGCTCTAAAAGTGAATGTGGCTAGTTCTAATTCACTCCCCAAATTCACTTCTATTAATTTAATAGGTAGCCTATATGTTCACGCCGCCGAAAATGATCGGACCTAGTCACCTGGAACAAAGAGCCTAACAGTCTGGTTTCAATTACACAGTAGCCAGGATTTCATGCCACATTTTACAGGCTACCGTGGCTACTTTCTAAAACAACTTTCATTCATTTAGGGAGAAG
Organism: Sardina pilchardus; assembly: GCF_963854185.1. Classification (NCBI taxonomy): domain Eukaryota; kingdom Metazoa; phylum Chordata; class Actinopteri; order Clupeiformes; family Clupeidae; genus Sardina; species Sardina pilchardus. The sequence goes on along the minus strand of NC_084994.1, from coordinate 34,872,583 downwards.
CATCTTATAGGGTCTAGGCTAGCTACCTCGGAGGGAGGGAGATAGAGAGAGCTATGCTGAGCAGGCATAGGCGTGAGAAGTAGCATAGGCCTAATTTAAAATAATGAGTGAATGATATTCTCCGTTTTGCGAGTGTGTAGGCTATGTTTGCGATGTCTGCTGAAAAAAAGCTATAGGCCTATTGTTTCTACAATTTAAACTTCTATGTGAATTCGAGATTCAGCATTGACACACACATTTTCACATGTTCAATAAGCAAGGCTGTAGCTCACTGGGTAGCGCTTCGGCTTGAAGACCCAAGGGGTGTTGGTTCGATTCCTAACCTATTCATGACGGAAGTCCTTTTGAACAAGGCATCAATAAAGTAGGCTAAATTCTATTCTTTTCTATTCACATAACTACACGCACGCTGGCGCAAAATAGCTCTAAACTAGCTTGTACCGATGTGCTTTTGATCATGTAAAAATTCTGGGTGACAAAACACGCGTATTTAGGAAAAGTCGTGAACGTAGGGTCCTGGAATTTAATCGAGTGAAAAGATTTTTTTTTTTTTGTAATCGCTGCAGTCAAATGACCGCAGCCCGGCAGTTCTAGGTATATCTAGGTCAAACCCACACGGCGCTTCTAGGAATACGCGTCAGCGGTCAAATGACCGGCGCTTGGCGCTTCTAGTGTTAATTCAAGGGTGGCATCTAGATAAACAGAAACAGGCTCAAGTTGTTAAATTCGCACACATGCGTGAGTAAAACCATGCACCAAACACCATTACATTGAAGGACATAGAAGGACAAAGACAAAACTCTCACATCAAATTTCTTCGAATTTGGATAAAATGCAAATACAAAATATAGCTGCAAGCAGCGATGGCGGGCCCGAGCACCTGCGGCGCGGACCTGTGACATTTCAGAATCTAACAAAGCGACTTGTGCGTGTTGGGGGGTTTGAGCAACACACATTGATGGTAATAATTTATGAGTATTATTTTGAGTTTTATACTATCTGAGCCCCAACCAAGGAGCTCTTTCTTTTCAAGCCAGAACAACACACAATGTTGTTCTAACTTTCCCTTCCCCCCCCTTTTGTATGCTAATTGCCAACATTCCATTGGAATGTTAAACCAATTTGCCCTAAGACAAAGGATTCTACCTTGATGTAATATATCTATATTGTAACAAACTCGGCTCGAGTCGCCACAAAAATTAAAGAAATTCGTTCATAAACACACATTCAAACTTATACTATAATGCTTTGATTTATTTTAAGTGCTTCGTGAGAGTGAGTAAGTGGAAAAAGAGAGAGAGAGAGAGAATAAGCCCGCAGGCCAGAGTCATTGTCCAAAACCGCGGATGCGGCATAAGAAATACAGGGAAAGACGCTGTAAGGCAGGTTTTCAGATTCCTTTGAGGCAGATGAGAGCTGAATGCCTTTTGCTGCTAATTTACATCTGTGTGAGCTTCTGATAGCTCATTGTTGTCTCAGCTGGCTGTGGCCGGAACCCCATCAAGCAGCCATCAACACTTCCCCCATCGATTCAGTGAAAGTCAAATTGACAACTTCTGAAATACTCATAAAATGTATGTTGTAAATGTAATACATCCATGTTTGGTCTTGAATTAACACTTGTAATGTGAGCAACAGCCTGATCACGATTTCATTGCAATCTAATGTATTTGTACATAGTTATAGACTAAGAAATACACTATAGAGTTTTAGACGCCACACCCACTTTCAGGTAAAGAAGCCCTGCTGAGCTGGGGGTGGCTGGATGAATGAAAAGAGAATCTCTTGCAGTGATTCGCTCTTCTCTCACTTTCTCAGCTTGGGGCAAGAGGTGACTCTTCTCTTCCTGCTCTGCTCTGGTCTAGGCAAGAGGTCACACTGACCTCTCTGCCCCTCTCTCTCTCTCTCTCTCTCTCCCTGCCTTTTCTCTCTCTCTCTCTCTCTATCTATCTATCTTTTGATTTCTTTATGGGGTTTGTTATTTTCATTATTTGATATATTGTTTATCTGGTGTATGTAGCATTGTAACTTGGTAACTTGTTAAGGTTTAAGTCCAAGTTTATTGTTTTGTTTTGAGGTTAAGTTCATTTTCTCCTTTGTTCCTTTGTTCAAGGACAATTACTGATATTTTTACTCTTACCTAAGGCTCAAGGCCTAATAAATGGTTAATTCTCCTCGCTCAGTTTGCATATCTCTACAAGTTTAGTGTGCCATTCCATTCTCTACCATAGTTAAACAAACTAGTTATTTGGTAATGTATTAGAGGTACAATATATCTATGGAGTCAGATTCTTGGTGAAATTCCTAATACAATTGCCATCTAACTTCTCAGATATTTTTACAGACCAATTCAACCTCATCGAAGCGCCGGACGTAGACAGAACACGTATAAAAGTGGGAAATATATTGTCGTATATTTTGCCCTAATTTACAGTTGGTGACATCCCTTTAGTGATCTGAAACTGCTTTTTAAAACAAGCATTCCAGTTACGTCGGTCCGCGCCTTAAACAATAGATGTAAACGTCTCTACTCAACAGCAGCGAATCGTCGTCGTGAGTGATTTGATTCTATCTCTGAAATTTGGTGAGTACATTTAACATTTCTTGAAGACGTGCATTGATGTTAACATTTCACCATAATATTCAGAAAAAATAACTCTCGCGGCTATGGCCCTCTTAAGGAACATCACACCTGAAAATGTGGTATTATCTGCATGGAGAAAAACATTAAAATACAAAGGCACATTAGACAAACTAGCACATGAAGGAATCACAATTCACTCTAGCGAGTTGGAGATATATGATTTCTGGGCGTGCACTGAGGCGGGGAAACGTGATATACAGCCTTCAATGGTGGAAGGCCTCGTGTCTTTAATATTGCAAAAGAAAATGAATGAAATTGAAACACTTCGCAATTCAATGCGAATGACTGATGAAAAAGATGTTGTGAACACCGATATTTCTGATAACTCTACTTTGCCAACTTCGTTGCCATCTTGTTCTGATGTGAGAGATGCTGATATTTCTAATGAGGTCCCAGACATTGTTGTTTTGCAAGACAACCCAAGCACCAGTAGGTCTGTCTCTCCTGAAAATGGACCTCTACCTGACGAATGCGCTGTGGCCTCAGTGAGACACGTGGACACAAACAGCCAAGGCTTGGTCAAGAAACGACAAGGCCAAAAACGCGGACCCAAAGCGAGCAGATTCTGCAATTCGTGCCATAAAGTGGGCCATGACGAGCAACAATGCTGGACCCTCGGATTGGGGAAACCTCCGCCATATTACCTGAAGCGCCGCGAGCGAAACAAGCCTCCTCACAAACAACAAAACGGTTTGCAAGATGAACTTCTCACTATGATCAAATCTGCAGTTAAAAATGAGACATCACGGATAATTAGACTGTTCAGCCGGGTCTTAACACCTTTTAATACATAGCCATCTCCTGTAACAGTGCCCTCTCGAGGTTGTTTTCTCTGATGAGAAATTTGTTAGTCACATATCCAGACAATGAGTTTTTGTTTATTTAATTTGAAGATGATACGATATGTACTGGCTTTGTTGTATGCCCCTGTAGAGGGATAGACCTTTAAGTGTTTCTGTTTGAAAGCACCTACCAATGCCAGTAGTATGCTTATTCTTTACATTTTTTTGATATGTACTCATTTTGAGGGCTAGCCAAACGAAATAATCCTTGCTTTATACCAGTGTTGTTATCACCAAGCCAAAAGAGCCTCTGCGTGAAAAACTAGGCCTAGTCTGATATAAACAAATTGTTGTCGTTAAACGGTCCATGAGCCAAAGAGTTATGGATATGAGGTAAAATATTTTATGACTACAGATAAGCCCCTGATAGAGAGATAATTCCTTAGGTGTGCATGTTACAGATTATTGACTAACACTAAACCCTATTGAGTTGGATTTTGGATGCCTGTGTGACGCTTAACAATCAAGGATGACTCATGCTTACTTAATTTTTCCAAATAAATTGCTGACACACTGATTTACTTCTAAATTGAACAAATGTTGTACACACAGATCTGCCAAGGAGACGTACACATGGCTGACTGCTGTGGCAGACAGTGTTGTACTAACATTCATGCTCACTCTAAAAATAATTTACACATTTAAGTATAAGATAAATGTTATATACTGACTTTGTTGTATGCTTATATAAAAGGGCATAGATTCTGTAAATGTTTTGCTTCAAAGCACATAGACAGATGTTGGTGGTACAATTATTCTTATAGCTAAAATATTGACTTCTTACAGTGCTCAGAAGTGATAAAGCACATACACACAGTCACACACAAGTGAAATTTCGAATTTTAACTGCTGGGATGAACTAATTTGCTTTCCTTTTAACTTCTATCATTTTATATACATCCTTTGATTATTTGATTTGATTTCCGTGATACATTTGTATTCAGTGTGCAAATAATGCCAGTAACAAAGATGATTTATCTTATGAAACATTTTTTTTCAATTTGAGATACACCAGAATGTGTTTAATTCCATTTATTTTGAAATTTGTATATTGGTTTGTTTGTTTTGCTCTTTCTCTCTTTCCTGTCTTTTCCCTATATACATGCCCAACTCATCGAAAAAGCAAAAGACTAATGTTACAGCAGACAGACGATACTCTCACGATTCTGCTCAACTCCAGATTGCTTTTACACAAAGAAGAATGTTCCACGCTACATCAATGCTCACCTGATCCTGAGAACTTGTTTCGGACCGGAGAAGCTCGGTCAACTAATGTGAAAACTACTCTGAGAGATTCCTTTGGACACTATGGACAAATATGTGAATATGGATGACTGGCCTTAATTTTGACAATCTGTTAACTTTGTGTCTCAGTTGTCAAGGGGGCGAATCTGTAAGGCAGGTTTTCAGATTCCTTTGAGGCAGATGAGAGCTGAATGCCTTTTGCTGCTAATTTACATCTGTGTGAGCTTCTGATAGCTCATTGTTGTCTCAGCTGGCTGTGGCCGGAACCCCATCAAGCAGCCATCAACACTTCCCCCATCGATTCAGTGAAAGTCAAATTGACAACTTCTGAAATACTCATAAAATGTATGTTGTAAATGTAATACATCCATGTTTGGTCTTGAATTAACACTTGTAATGTGAGCAACAGCCTGATCACGATTTCATTGCAATCTAATGTATTTGTACATAGTTATAGACTAAGAAATACACTATAGAGTTTTAGACGCCACACCCACTTTCAGGTAAAGAAGCCCTGCTGAGCTGGGGGTGGCTGGATGAATGAAAAGAGAATCTCTTGCAGTGATTCGCTCTTCTCTCACTTTCTCAGCTTGGGGCAAGAGGTGACTCTTCTCTTCCTGCTCTGCTCTGGTCTAGGCAAGAGGTCACACTGACCTCTCTGCCCCTCTCTCTCTCTCTCTCTCTCTCCCTGCCTTTTCTCTCTCTCTCTCTCTCTATCTATCTATCTTTTGATTTCTTTATGGGGTTTGTTATTTTCATTATTTGATATATTGTTTATCTGGTGTATGTAGCATTGTAACTTGGTAACTTGTTAAGGTTTAAGTCCAAGTTTATTGTTTTGTTTTGAGGTTAAGTTCATTTTCTCCTTTGTTCCTTTGTTCAAGGACAATTACTGATATTTTTACTCTTACCTAAGGCTCAAGGCCTAATAAATGGTTAATTCTCCTCGCTCAGTTTGCATATCTCTACAAGTTTAGTGTGCCATTCCATTCTCTACCATAGTTAAACAAACTAGTTATTTGGTAATGTATTAGAGGTACAATATATCTATGGAGTCAGATTCTTGGTGAAATTCCTAATACAATTGCCATCTAACTTCTCAGATATTTTTACAGACCAATTCAACCTCATCGAAGCGCCGGACGTAGACAGAACACGTATAAAAGTGGGAAATATATTGTCGTATATTTTGCCCTAATTTACAACGCGCCTAAAGCGCTTCGTTTAGTCCATTAAACAAAAAAGGTTCACGAAAAAATTCAGGATCTTCAATCGGTCCACCAACACGACAATAATCCACGGCAAAAATAATCCATCAATCGAAATGCTTGAGCAAAACAGTCTCTTAAACTCCCGCAAGCAAAAATGGAGAAAAAAAGATCGCTCTCACCTCCTTGAAACAGCTGAAAATGGATCCGCGGAAAACAGATGATTATTCCAACGTCGGGCGTAAAAGTAGAGACGGTAGAATTCTCTTAATGTGTCGGACACGATCAGGAGGATATCAGAAAGCAGCCGGCCTTCTACCTCTTGTTCTCTCATTCATTCATACATTCGTGCCCCCATTATCTTCCGCGTCCCGTTCAAAAGGCAACATGTGATTCTATCCCGAGCGCAGCCATAGGGCCCGACAGAAAAGTGGGTGCGGGTGACAGAAGAAAGTGTGAGTGACAGCTCCGGACCCTATCTGCTCAGTGCTTGCCCTGAATCACTGCCCTACGCCCATAATAAGCAAGATAGATAGAGGAAAAAAAATAACTCAATAGTACCTGGCCAGGCTTTTTAAAGACATATACTAATTATTAAGCAACATGATTCTTTTACAAAAATGACAATAAGAATAGCAAATCTTGTCTGCTTTGCAATGAAAATATTATCAGATCATTTTAAAAACTAATATGACCATTTATGTGGCGGATGCTACAGTCCCCGCCCCCAGACTGGAAATGGTGGGAGGAGGCCCAAAGTAGGGTTTCATATTCACCACATTTACAGTATCCATGGAGTGATCAGAGAAACGAACTCTGTAGTTCAAAGGTCCTAATTTCTTTTCCACTGTACATGGCCCGGCCCACTTTGGTGCCAGCTTGGCAGTGAACCCCTTGGATGCGTCAGACAATGGGTGAGCTTTGACCCACACCAGGTCGCCTGGTGTGAACTGGACATCTCTTCGCTTCAGGTTGTAATACTTTGCTTGTTTCTCTTGGGCCTTCTTGACATTCTCTGCCACTTCTTTTTTCAGTTCCAACTGTCTCTCCAAAAGAGTGTGTCTAGACGAAGCTGGGGAAGGAGCTTTGGGCAGCAGCTGTTCAAGAGGGCCTTTCAGAGAGCGGCCCAGGTGCAGAATGGCTGGGGAATAGCCTGTGGACTCTTGCCACGAGGAATTGATGGCATAGCGGAATTCATGGACCCACTTGTCCCAATCCTTATGCTGTCCTGCAACATAGGACGCAATCATGCATTTAAGAGAACGGTTGACCCTTTCTGTCTGGTTTGTTTGGGGATGATAGCTGGTGGTAAATTTGTTGGTCACTCCCCATGCTTTGCAGATGTTTCTCAAGAGATGGCTGGTGAACTGGCTCCCCCGGTCAGACAGAAGATATTTGGGAGTACCCCACCTAGTGAAGACCTCTTCTGTGAGAATTCTCACCAGTTTGGGCGTTTTGCTGTTATGCACCGGGAAGAGCTCAATCCATTTTGAGTAATAGTCTACAAGCACAACCAAGTAGTGGTTATTTTTCCGGCTGCGAGGGAATGGACCCATGATGTCGATGCCCAACATTTCACCAACCTCTGACACTTGCGTTGACTGCAGCAGACCACTAGGCTTGGTGTTAGAGGGTTTGTGCTGCTGGCAGACGGAACATTCTTTGACATGTTGCCAAGTGTCTTTACGAATGTCTGGCCACCAGGCTACTTCCAGGATGCGCAGGAGGGTCTTTAATTGTCCAAAGTGTCCCCCTAGAGGGTTATCATGGAAGTATTGCAAAAAGGTGAGATGTAGGCCTTTTGGGACAACCAGCTGGTACTTGTGTCCATCCCGAGCTATTGGCACTCTTCTGCATAACAGCCCCTGATGGTCAAGAAAGGAAATGCGGTCTGGAGGAAGAGACGAGGGAGCTGGCATCTGCTCACGGACATCTTTGATGTAATCATCGTTGTCTTGAGCAGTGGCTATCTCATCCAGAGAGTTTGGCAGGTCAGTGGACACTTTGGCTGTGCTATAGCAAACAGCAAGGCTTGTGGTGGTCGGCACATCATCAGCACTGGGCCCAGGGATACGGGACAGAGCATCCGGGACTACATTCAAGGTCCCCTTCCTGTACCGCACGGTGAACGTGAAGGGCTGGAGTCTGAGGGCCCAGCGAGTGAGGCGAGAGGACGTTTTTGGCGCATTGAAGACCCAAGACAGGGCTGCATGGTCAGTTATGACTTCAAATTGCACTCCTTCCAGAAAATGTTGCCACCTTTCCACTGCCCAGACCACGGCCAGACACTCCTTTTCTGAAACAGAGTAGTTTCGCTCGGCTGCATTCAGTAGACGGGATGCAAAAGCGATCACATGTTCACCATCATCATCCTCTTGGGTCAACACGGCACCCAGGCCAACGTCACTAGCATCCGTGGAGACCTTAAAGGGTTTTTCCAGATCCGGATGAGAGAGGACCGGAGGGGACTGTAACGCTTGTTTCAGGCTCTCCCAGTTTCTCTCACAGTCTTCCGTCCATCTCCATGCAACGTCCCTTTTCTTCAAGTTATTCAGAGGGGCGGCCAGGTCAGCAAAATTTTTAATGAACTTATGATACCAACCAGCGAGGCCCAAGAACCGCTGGAGTTCTCGGATGTTTTGTGGCCGGGGGTATTCATCAATGGCCTTGAGCTTTTCAGGATCTGCTGAAATACCCTGGCCGGACACTTGATGGCCTAGGAACTTCAGAGAGGATTTGAAGAAATGGCATTTTTTCAGGTTGAGAGTCAGGGAGGCATTATGGAGTTTTTCAAACACTTTCTTCAGATCTTCCAGGTGAGACGCTTCTGATTTTGAATATACGATGATGTCATCAATGTAAACAAAACAACAAACACCTTTCAGGTCAGCCAAAACATTTTCCATAAGTCTCTGGAATGTGGCCCCAGAGTTCATCAGGCCGAAAGGCATAGAGAGGAAATGGTATAAGCCAAACGGGGTGATGAATGCAGTCTTCTCAATGCAGGCTTCAGCCATGGCAACCTGCCAGTACCCAGAGCGCAGGTCTAAAGAACTGAATACACTTGCTCCTGCAAAAGACTCAAGGATGTCATGTATTTTGGGCATTGGATAAGCGTCAAACAAGGTCTTTTTGTTCAGATGCCTATAATCAACACAGAAACGCCACTTTCCCCCAGGTTTAGGGACAAGCACAACAGGACTGGCATATGGTGAAGAAGAGGGTTCAATGATTCCATCAGCCAACATCTCCTTCAACTGCTGCTGGATGATGTCTTTCTTAAGAGGTGACACCCGGTAAGCTGGACATCGCAGGGGTATGTCGTCGGTTAGGCGGATGGTATGCTTCACCACAGATGTCTTCCCCAGGTCACCGGAGCAGATAGACGGCCATTCATTCATCAACTGTAAGAGGTCAGGCCTAGATTCAGAGGGTAGGTCAGACAGAATGTTCAGACAGGCAGACCGTGTCGTAGATGGTTGGTCACTGAGAGGCAAAGCATAATAAATGCTTAGGCTTGCTGATCCATCAGTTGTGCACCATTCTTTCTCCCTCTCACTCTGATTAATGAATGGGTAGTATGTCACCTGTTGGCCATCTCTCACTCCATAAGTTCCTCGCATAAAGTCCAGTCGTAAGCCACTTTTTTGCAGGAAGTCTAGGCCTAAAATGATTGGAAAAGCAAGATCTTCATCTGCAAGCACATATATGGAATGAGTCCAATAACTGTCATGGAGGTTAATGGCACATTGAGCTTTTCCTAAGGCCCTCTTTGCTGTACCATTTGCCAGCGCAAATTCCTGATTTCCACAAGGTGTCAGGTTTTCTTGTGTTTTCTTAACCTGTCGCCATAGCTTGTCACACATCAGAGTGAAAGTACTCCCTGTGTCCAGCAGGGCGGGCCCCTGGAAACCTCTGATGGAGATGTTAACGGCAAGGAGAGAGTGAGGATGTTTAACTCTAGCCTGAGAGTGGGATTCTGATTTTACAACTATTAAGTCAGCTTTTTTCTTCTGTTGCTGGTTCGGTGGTTTCTCAGCATTGACTTTGAACCAGTAGCTTTTCTGTGAGGCCATGTCACTTTCAATCATGCTGCCAACTTTAACCAGATCAGCTACAGTGTTCACAGTGCCTCGTAAACCAGGTGCAATTTTTGGATTAGCATTGTTGAGTATGCGCTTTACTAATGTTGCCTCGTCAATGTCGGGTTTCCATTTCAGAGCAAGAGCTCGATAATCATAAGCATAGTCTCTTATGGACTCACCGGGGGCCTGAATGCGGTTGCGCAGGCGCTCTTCAATCTCCAGCATGAAATCATTAGCCAGAAAAGCTGAGGCAAATGCAGTCTTGAATTCCCCCCATGAATGGATGTTTTTGCGTTCCGCTATCCACCAGCTTTTAGCAGAGCCTTTAAGTACTGATGACAATGTGGCCAAAATTTCAGCATCTGGCATTGGTCTTAATTCAAGAAATTCAGTACACAGCTCTAAATAAGTCATTGGGTCCTTTGTTTCGCTATCTGCCCCAAACTTAGGAAAATTTAGCTTAATAGGGGGCTTCCCTCCTCTTGGCCCAGTAAAATCAGAGGGACTTGTAAGGTTAAAAAGCAACTTTTCTCCTGACTTACTCCCTCCTTGATTTACAGGAGACAATTTAGGGGTGCTGGTCAGTTTGACTTGGTTTAACTGAGTCTGCCACTGCACATCTCGTCTCTGCAGACAGCGCACTATTGCATCCTCCAAATTCTCTGAAAGTTCAGTAGAAAAGTTCTTGACATCTTCAACTTTTGTGTCTAATGTTTGTCTCAATATTTCTTCTCTTATAATTGCACTGGAATTTGCCTCCAGAACCTGCTTTTGAAGAGCTTGGAAACGCATATTAGTTTCTTTGAGTTGCTTTCGAAGTTCATTCATTTCTGTATAGTAAACAGGTGTATAGCGTGAAGGTTTGTGAGAAACAGTATCATCATCGTCCTCAACTTCCTCTTCACTCTCTTTTCCATCCTCTTCTTCCTCCTCTTCACTCCCACTCTCCTTCTCATTGCTATCATGTTCTCTTTCTTCAATAATTCCTCCACCAATATTACTGGCACCTCTCGGTGTTATATTAGATGCTGCGGCCGTGCTTTGGTCATTAATGTATAGAGAACCAAGAGAATCAGTGAGGCGATCTACCCGTTGCCTCAAGGTAACGTGAGGGTGCATTGGCTGAATGGAGGGTGGAGGACAAGGAGTACCTGGCCTATTACCTCCCTTTCCCTGGTCGTCTACGATATCTACCAATGGCCCTGATTCCATATACATCTTGATAGCAAGATTAAAGTGGAGAAAGTAAAGATATTAACTAAGGAGAAAGAGTGATAAGTGATGAAAGAGTGATAAGTGATAAGTTCAAAGAATGTGCGTTTAAATCCCCGTACTGGCCACCACTGTAACAAACTCGGCTCGAGTCGCCACAAAAATTAAAGAAATTCGTTCATAAACACACATTCAAACTTATACTATAATGCTTTGATTTATTTTAAGTGCTTCGTGAGAGTGAGTAAGTGGAAAAAGAGAGAGAGAGAGAATAAGCCCGCAGGCCAGAGTCATTGTCCAAAACCGCGGATGCGGCATAAGAAATACAGGGAAAGACGCGCCTAAAGCGCTTCGTTTAGTCCATTAAACAAAAAAGGTTCACGAAAAAATTCAGGATCTTCAATCGGTCCACCAACACGACAATAATCCACGGCAAAAATAATCCATCAATCGAAATGCTTGAGCAAAACAGTCTCTTAAACTCCCGCAAGCAAAAATGGAGAAAAAAAGATCGCTCTCACCTCCTTGAAACAGCTGAAAATGGATCCGCGGAAAACAGATGATTATTCCAACGTCGGGCGTAAAAGTAGAGACGGTAGAATTCTCTTAATGTGTCGGACACGATCAGGAGGATATCAGAAAGCAGCCGGCCTTCTACCTCTTGTTCTCTCATTCATTCATACATTCGTGCCCCCATTATCTTCCGCGTCCCGTTCAAAAGGCAACATGTGATTCTATCCCGAGCGCAGCCATAGGGCCCGACAGAAAAGTGGGTGCGGGTGACAGAAGAAAGTGTGAGTGACAGCTCCGGACCCTATCTGCTCAGTGCTTGCCCTGAATCACTGCCCTACGCCCATAATAAGCAAGATAGATAGAGGAAAAAAAATAACTCAATAGTACCTGGCCAGGCTTTTTAAAGACATATACTAATTATTAAGCAACATGATTCTTTTACAAAAATGACAATAAGAATAGCAAATCTTGTCTGCTTTGCAATGAAAATATTATCAGATCATTTTAAAAACTAATATGACCATTTATGTGGCGGATGCTACAATATGTCATGAAATGTAAATGTATTCATGTCTGGTATCATTATGATAGTCTTGGTGTAAGGATTGTAATGATTCTAGTGTAAGAATGTTTGGAATATTCTGTAAGTGACATATATGATATCCCTCCACATGTAAGCCTAATCAGAGTGAGTAGGTGTGACTAGGTGTGACTAGGTGTGTGTGGGTGTGACTGAAGCCATCTAAGTGAACCAATGACCTTGCCTTGTTTTACAGGAACTACAGGAACATACTGATTGGTTTTTAATTACACCTGGTCTACAGGGGTGTGGCTTCTTTTTTTAAGCCACACCCCTGTAGACCAGGTGTAATTAAAAACCAATCAGTATGTTCCTGTAGTGAATCTGAAGAAGACCACACGGTCGAAACGTTTTTCTGTGCTAGAGAAAATAAAAGTAAAAAAGAAGGATTTCAAGTGTGCGAACTTTTTTCCATTTTTAAAGCTAATGTTACCCTCTCTGCTTGTAAGAATAAAACCTGAATCCTAAATCCTAATCCTATAAAAAAATCTATATATATAATTTCCAACAACATGCACACCAAATTTGGTTCATTTTTGTGAATGTATGTTTCAACAACAACAGACAACACGCTAGGTGGCGCTATAGAGTCCCTAAGCCACACCCTAGGCCAGAGCTCAGTGTCTGACTAGCGGTAGCAGTTACACAAAAGTCCACCAAATTTGGTTCATTTTCGTGAATATATGTGTCAACCACAACAGACAACGTGCTAGGTGGCGCTATAGAGTTCCGAAGACACACCCTAGGCCAGAGCTCTGTCTCTGACTAGCGATAGCAATAACACACAAGCCCACCAAGTTTGGTTCATTTTCATGAATGTGTGTGTCAACCACAACAGACAACGTGCTAGGTGGCGCTATATAGTCCCTGAGCCACACCCTAAGCCAGAGCTCAGTCTCTGACTAGCGGCAGCAATAACACACATGCCCATCAAATTTGGTTAATTTTCGTGAATGTGTATGTCACCCACAACAGACAACGTGTAAGGTGGCGCTGTAGAGTCCTTGAGCCACACCCTAGGCCAGAGCTCTGTCTCTGACTAGCAAAAGCAACTCCACATGTAGCTGCCAAATTACATCAAATTTATAACCTTTTTTCTGCCTATAACACCAACTTCCTGTTTCTTAATAAGACGCCATAATTCAAACCTTCGCCATTTCAATATACTTTGAAAATTCAAAAATCTGGTCACAATTCCTCTTGAGGACCCCTCAAAATCATTTTACTGCTGATATGACAAGTTTTCGATAAACCGTCTAGGAGAAGTGTTTCAAAATCATAACTCAGATTCTTCTACAATTCACTATATAGTTTAAATGTAAAACTTGTTTAGATTCATACAACCCATATGCCCACCAAATCTGGGCCATTTCCATGAATGTATGTGTCAACCACAACAGACAACGTGCTAGGTGGCGCCAGAGCCCGTCTACGGAGAGCCTTGCCACTCGCTATTAAGTCCCATTGTAACGACTTTTGGTTGCAGTTCCACCAAAATTCCACTGGGGGCGGTCGCCTGAGTGCAGAATGAATGGGAGCCTATGGAGCTAGACGGCTAAAGTTGGCTCTTTCACCCAATTGTCGTTGAGAGATCTCAGATTTGATTGTAGTTTTTGCAAGTTCAACATAGGTTATAGGTCAAAAGTTGAATGAACGAGTACTTATGTCCTTCCGATTTCTTACAGGTTGAGTTGTTGTTGCCCATACCACGCTAGCATTCTGCTAATGAAGCTTGAGTGTATGACGTCATTTACATTTTAAAAGACGTTTTAAAGCAAACAAGTGACTCTAAAAAATCAAACACCACGCAATACGTAATTTCTTTGCATCCCCTTTCGAAAACAACATTCAAATTCATTGACAAAAAATTATATTTTGAGAAAAGCGGATTTTGAGGGGTATTGCTCCATAGACCGCCATGCATTCTGCACTCCAAATGTAGCGCCTCTAATGGAACCAGCATGGAACTGCAACCATTTCAAAACCGGAAGTATAACGACAGTGGCAGTTCTCCCCTTATTAGACATTCTCTGGTGGCGCTATAGAGTCCCTGAGCCACACCCTTGGCCAGAGCTCTGTCGCTGAGTAGTGTTAGTTTTAGGTGAAAAAAGGCAAAACGTGGCCCGGGAGAAATTTAATCTGAGCAAAAACAATAGGGCCTTGCACCTACGGTGCAGCCGCTGCTACAGCGGCCGCACCTCGATGCTCGGGCCCTAATAATAATAATAATAATCTGAGCAGAAGCAATAGGGCCTTGCACCTACGGTGCTGCCGCTGCTACAGCGGCTGCACCTCGATGCTCGGGCCCTAATAATAACTAGAAAATGTAATTCCTGTATCTGAATGTACTCCTATATCTGAAGCGCAAACCATTGACTGTATTTAGATTAGAACAAAAATGATTATCACATATTTACAGTTTTACACACAAGCCAAGCCTCCTTATCACACACACATACAAAAAAAGAGAAGAATCTCCGGATAATAACTTAAAGGCATCAAGAATGACCTAATATGAAAACGGACAGAACAAATATGGTAGTAGAAATTACCTGATATGTGACCAGTTCACTGCAGTTGAGCGATCCTTGAACTCTTCTCTTCTAGAACAAGAAGTGCTCTCATCTCAGGTCAAATGTCCTAATTACTACGTTGTCACGGCATCATGAGTTGATATGAGCACCGTTTTAGGGTTAGAGGAAGTGATGCCCTACTGCAGATTCAGCCCACTTCCTGGTTTCAGTCTGTGGTTTACAGCATAGACTGAGCAGCATAACCAGCAAGACCTACAGAGAGAGAGAGAGAGAGAGAGAGAGAGAGAGAGAGAGAGAGAGAGAGAGAGAGAGAGAGAGAGAAGAGTGTATGTTAATGTATACAATAATGTTTCTGAAACCTTCATGCCAATAAAGCTATATTGAATTGAATTGAATTGAAAGAGAGAGAGAGAGCAGTGCACATCATCAGCAGAATACAGGGAAGACACACAGCACAGTTGGGCGCGTGTGTGTGTGTGTGTGTGTGGGGGGGCTACCCTAGCCCACTTCTTGGTTTCTGTCTGTGGTGCACAGCATAGACTGCAGCAACCAATGCCAGCGCTATGTGACTATCACAACACAGACATTAGATATTCACAGCATCCTGAGCAGCACACAGGCAGGGAGAGAGGGAGGGAGAGAGAGAGAGAGAGAGAGAGAGAGAGAGAGAGAGAGAGAGAGACAGAGAGAGACAGAGAGAGGCATTAGATATGCAATGTCCAGAGTAGTGCACATCATCAGCAAAAAAATGGTATGTGTGGATGAGGGAGTATGTTGTGTGTTTGCGTTGGGAGGGCGTTGGGGGGTGTTTGGGGGATATGGTGTAATGGTGTGTGAATATACTGTATACCTGTGTGTGTGTGTGTGTGGGGGGGGGGGGGGGGGGGGCTATATGTATGTGTGTGTTTGCGTTTCTCCGTTTCATAATAAGCCTGGATGGAACTGTGGTATGGAGCTGTAGTCGATGAAGAGCATCCATAGCTATTTTTATTAGCCATGGCGAGAAAGAGCAGTGTTCAAAGCAAATGCTATTGCATCGTCTGTGGACCCGTTTGACCTATAGGCAAGCTGGAGTGGGTCTAAGAAGACAGGGTCATATCTGTATTATGTTCTTTAACTAACTCAAAGCACTTCATAGCAACAGAGGGGGGTCATCCCTATGTTCCCCGGGTCCTATGTTCCCCGTTTTTTCCCAAAAGGGTCCTATGTTCCCCGGTTGCAATACATACCGGGGAACATAGGACCCTTTTTGGGAAAAGCGGGGAACATAGGACCCTTTCTAAACTTTAAGAAAAAAAGGGTCCTATGTTCCCCGGTTCCATAGAAAGTGGGGAACATAGGACCCGGGGAACATAGGACCTGGGGAACATAGGTACGCTCCCGACCATGCGGGGAGAACAGACTGAAGCAGGGAGGGATTAAAGGTAGAGTTTCACATACACATTTATTTTGCCATTTTTTCTGTCCATATCTGTGGGTCATTTCCAAGGAAAATGAAAATGAAAATGCTTACTTTAAATGCTCAAAGGTAACATGTAACATATATTTTTTTATAGGGTATTTTTCCAGATATGTGCCTAATCTGGTTTTTTTTAATTGCCCATACTTTATTGAGGCATGCCAAAGTTTTGGGAGATAAACGTATTCATGTTCTCAACAAAAACAGGTTGCCCACAATTATTGGTAGCCCTGTTTGTAATACCTTCTTAGTTCTTCTTAATAAAACAGCTCATAATATTTTCCTATGACACCTTGTTAAGATGGAGAATATAAACCAAGGGATTTTATTTTAGGGGGCAGGATAAATTTCACAAGGTTGTGTTTTTCCTCATTGTTTACATTGTGGGACAATTGTAAATCATCAAAAGATTCTTTTTTATATATACCAAGGAATACACACTTATTATTAAATCACTGGACCCTTGGCTTATGTGCATGCAGCTATCCAGTCAGGCACCGTTAGTGTAACATAGCATATTCACTGGTAGTGGGTTAGAACAGTTAGCCTAGCATAGCATAGTTCACTGGTAGTGGGTTAGAACAGTTAGCCTAGCATAGCATAGTTCACTGGTAGTGGGTTAGAACAGTTAGCCTACAGCGCCCCTTTAACCTTCTTCGAGTATACTGCTGCCAATGTTTCTGAAAGATTCTTTTATTGATGCATTTAACCACAATCTGAATTACACCTGTTTCGTGGCATTCTTTGGAGCCCACCCCATGACACATGATCGCCCACTCCTGGCTTTCAAGGCTTTTTGCTCAAAGATTCTCCAGGGAAATCCCCTTCATTCAACACATCCACTCCTCTGTCTTTGCCTTGCTCTCAGAGTGACACACATCTGCAACTATGTTATGACAAACTAGTTTGCAATACAATTGTGATGTTATCACAATGTTTTTTTTGTTTGTTTGTTTGTTTTTTTTTGCTATAGTGTTGCAATAAACTTTTGTGACAATAATGCAACAATAGTGTGCCAATTTCTTGTGAGAATGTTGCAACAAAATTTTGCAGTAATGTTGTATATTTTGTTGTAATGTTATGAAAAACCTTTGCAATCAACTGTTGAGACAATGTTCCAACAAAATTTTGCAGCAGTGTTAATAGAGCATTGTTAATAGAGACAGTTGTGACAATGTTGCAAAAAACTGCTGCGATTAGGTTGCAACAATGTTGTGACAATCTTTTCCAACAATGTTGCTACGAACTTTTATGATAATGTTGCAGCAATTAACAAAATTGCAACAAATTTGCAACACACTTTATTCTTTTTTGATGGCAAAAATTGGTGAATGACATGGTCCCTGGACTTCTGTCACTGTAATGTGTAATAAAGACCGTTACACACAATATAAAGACGCTGTCACTTATGTGAAATAAAGACCGTTACACACAATATAAAGACGCTGACATCTTTTATTATGTACAGGAAACAATTTAATTACACTAAATCATATGTGGCTTCAACAAAAACCACAACAACCTGATCTTTGCAAATACATTATGTCTTACATTGTTACAGACAGTACTTAAAAATGCAATCCGGAGGTTTCTCCAAATTCTATGACTGGCATTGCAATGCATGGGGTCAGAATAAAGAAGAAGAAAACAAAAAACAAAAACAGAATAATTACGAAAAATAGCACAAAGTAAGTGATTTCGCTTACATTTCAAATGCAAGTTTATATGGGAGAACAACAAAACAATCCAAATAATTCTAGAATGCTCATGATCTTATGTCTAGATAGAATTCTTTAAATATCCACTCGCAAAAAAATCCTCAGATCTCCAAAGAAAGGTGCTCAGCACATCTTCGTATACGTCGATTTGACTGTAGTTGTAGCAGTTCACATTAACACCATAGGCTCATAAGAGGAGTCACTCAAACAAGTGCTTGCACTTACCGGAGTGTTCCTGCATTTCCATTGCATTTATGGTTTGGATAAAAGTTAAATGCAAGTACTTCCAGAGTAGTGTAAAAAAAAGAAAATAAACAGCCAAAGAAGCTTTTGCTAAAATGTAACTTAAAATGATTACCACAGAGCGTATAAACTCATGAGATTATACCGCCTCTCAATTAGAAACACTTCATATCTACCAGAACAATATTTGTAGTTTTGAGATGATAAAATAATAATAATAAAAAAGAGAAAATATTTGTCGTCCTTGTGTAGTGATACGTAATCAGAATCAACCTGAACTAACATTGTAAAAAAGGTATTTATTTAACTTCTAAAAAAATAATAATAAAGTCCATGAAACAGTCATGGTAACTTCTACACAAATGGAGAGTAAACTATTCATTGCTTTAAAAAAAAAAAAAAAAAAAAAAAAAAAAAATCACTTAAGTACTTTTCTGATTATAAACAGAAACAAAGACACTCAAAAGCATGCTTCCTATGATTGGGGTATTTGGTAGTGATGAATGCTAATTGGTATTCTGCTGATGGGCTTGTAGTGTTGACCAAAAAAAACAAATAAAATAAAAAACAATTCTCAGGTTCATGACAGCAGCAATAATGAAACAAGTCCAAAAATACAAACCACAGGCAAAACCAACAGACTGACAGACAAACAAAAAAACAGGCTGTAAAACATTTCTTGCATATCGATATGTCGGGGGGGAAAAAGGGAAAAAAAGTTGCAATCCTTCATTGAGTATGACCACATTTATCTTTTATCGTAAATTGAAACAAACACAAGTGTGCTGAGTAAATTCGCTAAGTAGGACAAGTCGAGTGTCCTCACTTGAGGTAAGGGACCCTTCACATGGGGGATGCCAAACTCCGGCCTTCTTCTTTAAACAGGAGCAGAATTCAACCAAGGCACTACAGCAAGCAGACAGCATTTATTTGTATTATTATCATTATTATTATTATTATTATTATTATTCTTGCCTGAATTCTTGTCCCACGGACATGGACTACAAAATGATATGCTGTTTAGATTAAGATTATGACCTCAACAGATGTCATCAAGATTTATATTTATTTAGTTTTGAAATTAGAAAAAAAAAAAGGTCTTCATCCTTTGTGCTACTGTCAAGAGTGTGCCATATCATTTTCATCCTGAATTTGCTTAACAATTAGTTCAACAAGTAGGGTCAAATGGCTACAAAATGTAATGTTTTCTTCCTTTGTCTCTTTTCTTTCTTTCTTTCTTTCTTTCTTTCTTTCATTTCATTCTTTCAATTCTATTTGACCTTCCAAATTGTGCTCACAATTTGCTTCTGTCTGAAGGTACATTCTAACCAGGTTCAGCTGCTACTGTTGAGTGTTTGGAGGAGGTTGTGGCAAAAATTACTATTGCATTTTAAGCTGAGGCTACATGATGCGTTTGCTAAAGCATTGCTACATATTCCCTATAGGGTTGTTTAATTCCCCTGTAGTGTATAAAACCTTCTGGAGTAAGACAACAATTCAGCAGCAATTTACTTTCTCCAATAAACCAATCAACCCAGTAAAAAGTGGTCGATTTAAACCATTGTTTAGGCACTAGGTTTTTTTTTTTTTGTGTCAAAAACGAAAGAAGAGTGAAGTTTGCTAACCATTCTGAAGTCCAATGCGGTCAACAGAATGTGGGGAGTGTGTTTAGTGAGTTCAAAAAAAAAATAAAAAAAATAAATAAAGACTGAACGGGGTGAGGGAAAGGGAAAAGAAAAATGGGGAAAGAGAGATTCAGAGAGAGAGAGAGAGAGAGAGAGAGAGAGAGAGATAAAGGAAGAGAGAGAATCAAACACAGGGGCAACTAGTGAAATCCTCATGAGTAGGTCCTTCCTCCGTCACCTCACAGCTGGTGTGGAGGACAGGGGTCGGGGTCAAGGCAGAAGAGGTGCAGCTCCACAACCGTGGCAGCCTGTAGTGTGCATTGCTGCCCTCAAGTGTGTGTGTGTGTGTGTGTGTGTGTGTGTGTTAGAGCGTTAGAAACCCGTGGAGTGGACGCTGGGGATGGGGTAGAACTTGGAGATGCGGCTCTGTGCCGAGGGGTTGAGACACTCCGACTCGCCAGTCATCTTGAAGAAGACCTCCTGCTCCTGCAGCTTACGCGCAAACTCCTCCTCCAGAGCCTGTGGACGAGAAGACAACACGAGTTAAGAAGGCATGTGTGTGTGTGTGTGTGTTTCAAACATACATTTTGCAAAACAAGATCCAATGAGAAGTACTGCTTTAAGCAGCACCATAATAGAAGATGACTTCAAACATGCAAAAGAATAATAAAAAGGAGACAGGCATCAAGAGTATGAGGACAGATTTGAATAGAGCCGAGAGAGAGCGAGAGATGTAAACATGTACAGACAGACAGGAGAAAGGACACGATGGACAGATGTGAAGAGAGGCAGAGACAGACAGAAGTGAAGTGACCAATGAAAGACGCTGTGTCTGTGTGGACAGATGTGAAGTGACCAATGAGACAGGATGTGTGTGTGGACAGATGTGAAGTGACCAATGAGAGAGGCTGTGTGTGTGTGGACAGATGTGAAGTGACCAATGAGAGAGGTTGTGTGTGTGTGTGTGTGTGGGCGGACCTTCTTGCGGGGTCTCAGCTTCTCTCTCCACTCCTTCAGTTCCTGACTGTGCTCGTCATCCAGCTCCTTCAGCTTCTGGGTCTCATGCTCAATCAGCAGGTGGCACTTCTCGTTCTACACACACACACACACACACACACACACACACACACATAGGAGAGACCAACACCACATTAGCCAACTCATTACTTAATTTGTGTGGCTGTGACTATGTGTGTGTGTGTGTGTGTGTGTGAGAGAGACTGTGTGTGTGTGTGTGTGTGTGTTGTACCTGGAGCTGTTGCAGCTCCCTGATGTTGGCATCACACTGCAGCTGCAGGTCTCTCATCTGGTTCTCGTGCTTCTGGTGTTGATGCAGGCGCTCGTTCTTCTGCCTCTTGTCCTCCTGTGCTGCAAACTGCACACACACACACACACACACACACACACACACACACACACACACACACAGTCAATATCTCAGCAACCAAACTATAATCACCCGAAGAGGCATTTTAAATGACTTATGAGACCAAAAAACAACTGTCGTCACAGACAAGCCACACGTTTCTATCTCTGTGTGTAAGTTCCCTGTTTATGTGTATGCCTTCTAGTCTACAATAGCAAAGGTATGGGTGCATGTCTCAATGTGTGTATGTGTGTGTGTGTGAGTGTGTGTGTGTGTGTATGTGTGTGTGTGTACTTCTCAAGCTCCTGTTCTGGTGATACTGTATGTGTCATCATATCTGAGTATATAAACCACAATATGTGTGGCTCTGTGTGTGTGCGAGAGAGAGAATATGAATGTGTAACAGTGTGTGTGTGTGTGTACACGCATGTGTGTGTGTGTGTACGCATGTGTGTGTGTGCGTGTGTGTAAGCGTGTGTGTGTGTGTGTGCGTGCATTACCTGTTTGATCTTCTCGCGCTCCTGCTCCGGGGAGACGGTGGAGGAAGTGATGCGCAGGCTCTTCTTGAACATGGCCATGCGCGTCTTGGCCTCGCTGCGCTGGATCTTGGGCAGCCGGCCGCGTTCGGCTGTCTGCTTGTTCTTCATCTCCTCGATCAGCCGCTGGTTGTAGCGCTGCATCTGCTCCATCTCCTGCAGAGGGAGGAAGACGAGGAGGAGGAAGATGATGAAGAGAATCAAGGAGGTGCACACCCTGAAGAAGGCTGCCTATGCTGCTACGCGTGGGTTGCTTCTCCCTATGTTTTTAACTTTCTAGCATGAAACGAAGGTTATGCATATAACCACGGTTCTATGAGTTTCGGATGACCGCCAGAGGCGGTGCTTTCAGCACCTGGATATCCCATCACACGTACGTGTAGGTCGAGTGTTTAGATCAACAAAGTCACCTGTGACCTGGGTGACGTCTGCCCTGTGCGCCGGCACAAAAGGCAGGTCAACCCAGGATACGACTCTTGGCAATCTTCTCGTGGATATTCCGAGTGACTGCCAAGCTCTGGCGGTCATCCGAAACTCATAGAACCGTGGTTATATGCATAACCTTCGCTCTATTTCGTTTCTCCTGACCGCCAGAGGCGGTGCTTTCAGCACCTGGATGACTAATACCAACAGGGTCACGAGGAATGAATGCGTGCCTGTTAAAGACGCTGTGAAAGCGCAAAAAGCACAGTACAGCACAGCTTCAGCAACTGGGTTATGTGGAACAACATTAACCCTGTAGAATCATGCGAAAGTGCAAGTTGAGGCCCATGATACCCCACACATATGTCTGAGAGGGGTGCACAAGGTAGTGCTGCCCATGAGGTAGACACACCTCTGGTGGAGTAACCTTACACATGTAGCTGTGGCTGATAGTTTCAGCTATCCACCTTGACCGTCCATGCTTGGACAGGCTATGGCGTAGTCTCGGTCCTGTATGACAAACAAATAATGCATCGGACTTCCGGATTCCGGCAGTCCACTGTAGATAAAAACCTGAGTGTTCGTACCAGGCAAAACAGCTCTACACTGAACCCCTGCTCAGAGCTCTGACCTTGGGGTTCAAATGCTGCCAGACTAAAAGGCTAGTTTCCATATGAAGACGAACAGGTCTTGGGACAAAGAGGGGTTCGGTCATAGATAGATAGAGATTATTGATCCCCAAGGGGAAATTCAAGTTAGGGTCACCCCTGTATCCCCAGGATGCCAATGCAGGCATTCTCTGCCTCCAGATAAGCATGTAATTCTCCTAATCGGTTGCTGATGTAAAAATCAAAAGAAAGACTGTCTTCATAGACAGCTAGTTCAACTCTACAACCCTACAAAGTTCACATGGGGGTTTGCAGAGAGCATGCAAGGCAAGAGGCAAGCCTCAGGAGGGCACAGAGTACCGTCGAGGAGGTCTCTTTCACTGAGCCCTCTTCAGGAAGTAGGTCACCAGAGTATGGGACCCAAGTCACACCATCCACTCCTGTTGTGCATAGATGAGATGGCGGCAATACACCCCTAGGGGGTGGAGGCTGTGAGGCCTCGATCAAGGAGCGACTAAAGAAAAGGGAGTACAACCTGTGTGAAGCAGCGCGTTGGCTCCTGCTTTTGTATTTGGCACCAGCTGGAAAAAAGTGTTCACTTATTTGCGTAGAGTGCATTGGTGGAGGGTGCCCAGGAGCTGTGCATAATATGCACTACTGCTGGCTCGAGAGCCCTAGTAACAGTTCTGGTCCTTCAGTGGGCAGACCTAAAGTGTCAGCTGAGATGGATCCGGGTGCCAGATCCGGCCATTCAACCGTTAAAGGAGATTCATTCTCACAGGGAGACACCTGGGTTCTCCACGTAGGAGTTGGTTTAACACTGGAAAACAACACTCTCCCTGGCCATCGGGGGACTATTAGTAGCAGCTCGTGTCCTCCCGTCACAACCCTGTCCAGTGTTGGCAATATCGAAGGAAGGAAAGCATATAGCAGCTGCTTGGGCCATGCGTGTGCCAGAGCATCTATAGAAAACCGGAGGTAAAGGCGTGTTGTTGGCTAGGAGGCGAGGAGATCCACCTCCAGCCTGCCATGCCAGATTGCGTGTACCACATCTGGGTGAAGTCTCCATTCTCCAGGGACACTGGTATGACAGGAGATATGCTGCCATGTTCAGGATACCAGACTAGTACATTGCCCTCAGGCTCAGTAGGCGAGGATGAGCCCATTGCAAGTTGCAAGCAGTTGAGTCAATCTCACGGCCTGCCTGGACTTGGTGCACCCCTGGTGGTTGACATGGTAAACCACCAATATATTGTCTGTACTAATAAGGACATGCCTCCTGACCAGTACTGGGAGGAAATGTTTCAGGGCAAGCAGAACAGCATGTAATTTCAATACATTTGTGTCTCGCCCCTGCTGTAAAGGACTTCATTGGCCCCCATCATCACCACTTCTCTGGAAGAAGAAATGGACCCTAAGGGGACGCTCTGAGTAAGATTTTACTTCCAAGCTGCAAATGTCTCAGACAACTGGCAGTAATCCTGACCAGTTTGTGTCTGTGGCGAATGGGATGCAAGTGAAGGCTGCTTACCCAGATTTTAAAAGGTCTCAATGAAAGGAGGCCCAGTGGGACCACTGATGAGGCTGATGTGAGCATCCCCAGCAGTCTCTGAAATGTCCTGAGAGTAAAACTCTGACAGTGGCTGAGTTGCTGACAGATATTGTCGTCCCGTCGCTGAGAGGGGATAGCTTTTGTTGCATGTGAGTCCAGTTGGATACTGAGGAACACGATGACTTGGAAGCTCTTCTTGTGATTCCACTGTCAGCACTTACTTTAATCTTATACTTACCTTGTGATGTGGAATATCAGTGATGCCGACTCCCTGGGGGCATCTGCCCTTGACTGGGAGCACATGAGCTAGTTGTCCAAGTGAAGGTGGAGGCCACCGTCCTCATTTTTGGAACAATGAAGTAGGTGGAAGAAAATCCAAAGTCTAAGGACTCGACGGGCTTCTTCTCCAAAAAGTCCAGATTACTCGGCGAAGGGCCAGAGCCCGAGTTGGATCCCTGATAATGGTCATTGTAACCCAACGGAATCTTGCCGGTAGGTGTTGACCTGTATGCCGTAACCCTGGGACAGGGTCACCACAACCCAGGGATCTGATGTTTGATGCTTCCCAGTATCTTAGCTGCAGGCAGGTGAAGTGTCGACTGCCGTGGTAATACGTCTACTGGGGTTCACACGTTGCATACTTTGCAAACTGCTGTTTAGCTTGTGTAACTTGTGTATGGAACAACAGGAAAGGAACGGGGTGCTCTCCTGCATGGTTCCAAAAGCAGACACTGGGCCAACCATATTTGGCCCTGAGTAAGTGTTAGGGAAGACATGAGTCTACCCAACTCCCTGCTCCCATGCTAATAATAATAATAACATTTATTTATATAGCACTTTTCAAGCTCAGAGCAGTTGCTCATGTAGGTTAATGCCTGCAGAGAGGCGCCACTCAAGCTCTGCACAGATCGGACAAATGAGTCCTGCAGTGACTGGGACAGGGATAGCATGAGGTGGGACATCAAGCTACCAACGCACCCCATGTGTGCTGCTGTGTTATCACTTCCGACAATGAAATCATCAGTCAAGTGGCATTGCAACTGAGGACAGCCTCGTCAGGTGACAGCGCTAGGGCTGGCTCGTTAGGCATACCATGTAGTCCATAGCTGGACGCATCCTGCATGTTGGCCAGTGCTGTACAGTCACTCAAGGTGAGAAAAACACTTGTAACTCTGTAACCCATCAATATATGGAGCTCTGAGCTTCCCAGAGCACTGTGGTTCATTCCCTGTGAGCTGAGATGATAGTGGTGGGAGCCCTGGTCTGCTCAATCACCTTTGACAATTTCCACATCGCCTTCCTGATCAAAGATTACACTCTCTGAAGCCTTAGTAAAGAGAACATCTTCCTCCTGACCTCCAAACGCTGGTGCATTGAAAGCAGTGGCAACTGTTGTTCGTCTATACCTACTGGTTGCAGATTCAAAAAGGAGAGCCTTAATCTGTTCAAACTCAGAGATCAAGATGTCCACCCTTTTGGTCTAGGGCACATCTTTCACGTTTGTACATACCAGTGCTACCATGTGAATCAGTCCTCTGACACTTGTAAAGACCAGTAGGCGAAGGAATGTCTCTACATGGAACGGGTGGCTGAGCCCCCTGAGCAAATCTGGCTGACCGTGCCAGTAGGCTCAAGCAAGTGCAATTCATATGCACGCCAGCTCTATCAGCCCCTGCCTTAAGTAGTCAGCACCAAGGCAGGAAGGGCACCTATCGTGGCCACATCCGGTTCAAGAGGGGCTCAAATGGTCAATGCCGGTCATAAACATGTTTAAGCAGAGGCACGCACTGGTTTAAGCGTGTCACACTACCAGGCGATTATGATACTGTCTGATTACAGTAGTCATTGATGAGAGTACTGAAACTGTGTACAGCCATATGGCAGTCTGGGGCAGTCTAGGACGAGCACATCCTTTTGCACGAACAAACAACCAACAGAGTGAGCTACTCTCTAGCAGAGATTAAATTAATGCGTTCAGCAATGTATCCAACAGCACAATGTAGGGCGAGTACACACCTGTGCAGCAATGAAATACATAAGGCCAATATATCAACCCGTTGTCGACAGTAGTCTACTGAAACTGTTTACATGGCTAAATGGTAGCCTGGGGCAGTCTAGGACGAGCACATCCTCTTGCACAAACGAACCCACAGAGTGAGCTACTCTCTATCAGAGATTAAATTGATGCGTAGCCTACGTAAGGGATAATCAACGACGCGCCGTGCGTTTATAGGAAAATAATGCACGTTCGAAGTGGTAATAAGGACCCGACGCCGCAGGCGGAGGGGACTTTACACTTCGATAAGTGCGTTATTTTCCTATAAACGCACAGGGCGCGGAGTTGATTATCCCGCTTATACCACTGCTACTATCATTTTCGTTTATATTGCCGCTGTCTTAGATACAACATTGCTGTTTTTACCGTTACATTCACATTGGCGAATTAATATTCAAGTGTAATAAGCCCAAAAGAAGGGAACTACTTCATAGCCGTGCGGTATATTTAAGCATTATCGCACGAGTGGGAGTGGTGTTGTTGGCCAATATCGCCACGGCTGTGGTTCGCCGCAGGCACGAAGCCGAAGGCACGAAGCCGAAGGCTGAAGGCTAAAGAAAATTATACAACAGTTAGGTCCGGTCGAACGATTTAGCAATATCTGATTGGACGAGACACGTTCTATCAGTGGTGATATTAACCGATATCACCACGGGTGACTCTTCACAGCTAATAATCACTCCGCGACGGTTGATTCTTCGCTTTGATTTAACCAGAGATCTTTGACTTAGCAGTTGCATAGCAACTACAAGCGTTCTGAGCTAGGCCTACTTCGCATAGCGGAGGAACTGGGCTAAATGAAACGATGGCAAATAATAATTATCCTTCCTAAAAATGCACTCGGGTATCTTATTTTTGTTGGCAATGGAACTGTTGTATAAAAGCATTATCGCACTCGTGGTCGTGGTGTTGTTGGCCAATATCGCCACGGCTGTAGTTACCTACGGCACTCAGCCTTCGGCTTCGTGCCTGCGGCGAACCACAGCCGTGGCGATATTGGCCAACAACACCACTCCCACTCGTGCGATAATGCTTAAATATTGCACGTTCCAAATAGCGCATCACAATAGGAAATTTGACCAAGCAGTGGTATAATTAAGCATTATCGCACGAGTGGGAGTGGTGTTGTTGGCCAATATCGCCACGGCTGTGGTTCGCCGCAGGCACGAAGCCGAAGGCTGAGTGCCGTAGGTAACTACAGCCGTGGCGATATTGGCCAACAACACCACGACCACGAGTGCGATAATGCTTTTATACAACAGTTCCATTGCCAACAAAAATAAGATACCCGAGTGCATTTTTAGGAAGGATAATTATTATTTGCCATCGTTTCATTTAGCCCAGTTCCTCCGCTATGCGAAGTAGGCCTAGCTCAGAACGCTTGTAGTTGCTATGCAACTGCTAAGTCAAAGATCTCTGGTTAAATCAAAGCGAAGAATCAACCGTCGCGGAGTGATTATTAGCTGTGAAGAGTCACCCGTGGTGATATCGGTTAATATCACCACTGATAGAACGTGTCTCGTCCAATCAGATATTGCTAAATCGTTCGACCGGACCTAACTGTTGTATAAAGCAATGTATCCAACAGCACAATGTAGTAGTGGTGGGCGATACTGTAAAATTTGGAATCGATCCGATACCAAGTACTTATAGGGTCAGTATTGCCGATACCGATACCGATACGATACTTTTTACTTATATTAAAAAATATATATATTTTACTTATAGGCTATACAAATATATATTTATATATTGTGTAGGAGAAAACAGTAGCCTATGTCATTATGTATGAATGATCAATTCTTTAGGAAATATTTTTTTTATTAGGCTAATATATTGAAGTAGCCTACACAAAATTATTAGCACTTTATTTATTTATTTATCTCCTCAGCATAGGTCATATTTGGTCATTATTTGACCAGTGAAAATAATAAGA
This sequence comes from Sardina pilchardus, assembly GCF_963854185.1. Lineage (NCBI taxonomy): Eukaryota > Metazoa > Chordata > Actinopteri > Clupeiformes > Clupeidae > Sardina > Sardina pilchardus. Next base: position 34,844,198 of record NC_084994.1, on the reverse strand, counting down.
GTTTTTGAACGTTAATGTCACTAATGCTGATTATTCAATGATTCATTTGAATTTGAAAACGTAAAATACTTTCACAGCAAAGATTAGGGTCACTCTATATGTGATTAATTTAGATTTAATGATCACAGCAGAGTATGTAATTCTGCAGTCTTTGATGAGAGTGTTGTTGATATGGTGAGGTGATTCTGGAGAGGAGAGCAGGAACAGAACAAGATGGGAGAAAAGCAGAACGCTGAATAAACAGGATTTATGACTTCAGAGATTTGTGTTGTCACTGCCACATCACTGAGCTCCTAGGTTCCCGACGAGACGAGACGAGCCGTGACGTTCGAAAACCTTGCGACTGCGATTAAACATGTTGAATGCTCTGCGACGGCTTGCAACTACGTGCAACTTCTAATTCACACCACTGCAACTCGATATGAGTAAAATATTATTAGCCTACTCTTACTATAAACTACCTGGGTATTCTCTGCCTCTTTGAAATGACTATGCCAACTAACTGTGCTGTAAAATAGCTCCACACGGCGCTTCTCTGCCTCTCTCATTCAAAGTACTGCTGCTCCTCTACGTGTGGGGTTAGTGAGTCACGTGACGGCACGACAACGAATCACAGCAGAGCGGCAGGAGGCTCGTTCAAAGATGTGAAAACAGCGTTTGCTCAGGATTGTAGTCGGAGACATGAGCAAAGAATAACGTAGAGGAGACATTTGAATTAAAATATCGATACTATTTCAATTGGATCGATCAATATCAATACCAGCTTGGGCATCGATAGTATCGATTATTTATATCGATCCGCCCACCCCTACAATGTAGAGCGAGAACACACCTGTGCAGCGATGAAATACAAAAAGGCCAATATAGCAACCTGTTGTTGACAGTAGTCTACTGAAACTGGTTACATCAGAGACACTTATATAAAGTGTCTCTGAACTTTAAAAACTTTAAAGACTTTAAAAAACTCACTTTAAAAGGACTTTGGTTACATGGCTAAATGGTGCAGTCCAGGGCGAGTACAATCCCTTGCACAACGAACAGCCAATAGCAGTGAGCTACTCTGTATCAGAGATAGAATGCCTTCAGCAATGTAGGCCTACTATATCCCATAACACAATTTAGAGCGAGTACGCAACACTTGTGCATCAATAAGATACAAATCACGATCACCAAGTATATGCAAAGCATTTGCAACTTTCAGAGTGAGCACACTCCCTTGCAAGATAGATAAAACTGTGGAAGATCTATTCAACTACGTGAGCGACAAGGTAACCTATTTATCTACTCACAATTCAGTTAATGGGAGGCTTCGTTTAGCCGCTCGCCAGGGAATCCCAATGGCTCGCAGCCTGCTCGCAGCCAACGATTACGTTACCATCAAAACAGAAAACGAAACTTATCACATAATTAGCCTATCGGTATAACAGCCGACTCAGACTCAAAGCATTTCAAAGTGAGTCCCACATTTCCATCTGAACGAACGCGCTAGAGCGTAGACACAACTGCGCATCGTAAGAACACAACAGAAAGTTTGCGGGGGGAAATCACATCCGTAACGGTAGCCTACGTTACAGTAAACAAAGTTACAAATTCAAGCTAGCTAGGCGTGAACGCCGGCCCAAGCTCACTACAAGTTAGCTATGCAGCGTGATAGCTTCATGAAGCACAACTATCAAAGAAAATGTGCTTACCTCCTTCGGATGACATTCAACTTTGAGCAGTAAAATGTTGATAATGATAATTTGATTATGGCTAATCGCAGTCTTTCAGAGGGCGAAATTCGCAGCTCTGACCCATCTGGGTTGCAAGACTCCAGCCATACCAAAATGTTTGTAACACTCACAACCTTACTCACGCGAGAAGATGCAAAGAGTCGTATCCTGGGTTGACCTCATAGGTTGACCTGCCTTTTGTGCCGGCGCACAGGGCAGACGTCACCCAGGTCACAGGTGACTTTGTTGATATAAACACTCGACCTACACGTACGTGTGATGGGATATCCAGGTGCTGAAAGCACCGCCTCTGGCGGTCAGGAGAAACGAAATAGAATAGCCAGTTAAATAAGGCTTTTCAAATATTTTTGAAGAAGAGTGCCTTCGATCTCCTTTTTTTCCCTATTTGTCTTTAATTGAATCTTCAATTGAATTCCCGACCCCTAAAAGAGCACCTTCTAATACCTGACTGGACTTCCTGAGCATCCTGGACCTTTTTTGTCTTTTCGTAGATATTTATATTTAAGTAGGATTGCTTGGGGCAGTATAAAATACCAAATAACGTCCTGTCATTTAAAAAAGCACAATTAAAGCCGGTTTAAGTGATTAGCAAAGTCTGCAGTTTGCAGAGTAAGTGGTTTCATGTCCCCACGTGTTGAGCAACTGGGCCCTTAGAGCAGCACATTTTGTGGTGTTGTAATGAAGGGTTGACTGGAAAAAAAGAAAACTGATCTCAGGGCTGATAGACAGGAAATGATCTGTGCCTGAAATGATCAAATACATTCAAAGACAATATGGAGAATAGCCGTTCTTGACATCGTTCATAGCCGAGCTCAAGCCTGAATTCAGGCACCACGCCTGAACTCCATTAGGCCTGTGATCTGGAGTTGGAAGGGAATTTAGAGGGATCTGTCAGTTGGTCATGACACAATCAGTCTGATGGGAGTAATGTGTTACGAATGTGTTATGATGTTATTTGGTTGTTAAGTCCGACGTCACGGACCCAGCAGCTATTTTGTGAAAAGACGCTTATTAGCGCAGCCAGACGGTTTTTGCGACTTGTAAACGTTGTCATCACCACCTTCGTTTTAGCGGTTTTAAAACAAAATCGCTAAACTTTAACAAAGTAATCACTGTAGCTATGTCAGTTGGTCACGACACAATCAGTCTGATTTGAGTAATGTGTTATGATGTTATTATGATTAACAAACTGATCTGGAGTCAGTGAGGGGAGTGCTTAGAGGAGGACGGTGGATCTGGCCGTTTAAAGTGACAGACAGAAATCAAATCACGTTACTCGCTCATGGACAGAGCCAGTAGAGTGATCTGATAGGACGGGAGGAGATGAAAGAGGCGGGTGCTTTGACTGGAGATAAAAGCAGCCACCACGAGTCCACGAGAGCAGCCGATTAGGACCAAAGATTTTAGCGTGCAGTGTAGAGCTTTAGAGAGTCTTTTAATAGGACTGAACTAAGACCAGGTGTCTGATCAAAGATTTTAGAGTGTACAGCATAGAGCTTTAGAGAGTCTTTTATTGGGACTGCTTTGGTACAAGGTGTCTGATCAACGATTTTAGAGTGTACAGCATAGAGGTTTACAGTCTTTTATTAGGACTGTTGTGGTACAACATGTCTGATCAAAGATTTTATAGTGTACACTGTACAGCATAGAGGTTTACAGTCTTTTGTTAGGACTGATCTGGTACCAGGTGTCTGATCAAAGATTTTATTGTGCAGCAGCGTAGAGCTCTAGAGAGCCTTTGATTAGCGTGAGAGTGGTACTCTAGCCTAGAGTCTACTGAGAGGGCTGGTCTGGGAGCAGGTGTCTGATCAAAGATTTTAGTGTGCAGCCTGCAGCGTAGTGGTGTGTAGAGAGGTGCTCTAGACTAGAGTCTACTGGGAGGGCTGATCTGGGAGCAGGGGACTGACCTTCTCGTGCCTCTTGAGCAGCTGGTGTCTCTGCATGAAGTACTGGTCCTTCAGCTGCTGCTTGTGCAGCTGGTGCTTCTCCTGCAGGTGGCGCTCTTCCAGCTCCCACATGGCCGCCTCGCGGGCTGGAAACACACATTAGCACACATAGATATAACACACGCAAGGGCGCACACATACACACACACACAGATATAACACACGCACAATCACACACAGATATAACACACACCCAAGCACACACGGATATAACACACACACACAAACAAACATCTAAATTTAGCACGCACTCAAAGGCAGGTAAATCCTGTTCCCTGAGTCCATTACACAATGTACTTCGGCAGCGATGCAGTTTGTGGTGTCGGTTTGAAGATAAACACATCGCAATCAGCTGTACGGTCTCCAACTCTGCCAATCTCGGGCACACACACACACACACACACCTCTGAGGAGCTGCTGCTTGTGGTTGAGGCAGTCACTCACACACACACAGACACAGACACACGCACGCACGCACGCACGCACGCACGCACACACGCACACACACTCACACACACACACACACACACACCTCTGAGGAGCTGCTGCTTGTGGTTGAGGCAGTCCCTCTCGCATGCGCACACACACACACACACACACCTCTGAGGAGCTGCTGCTTGTGGTTGAGGCAGTCCCTCTCGCACGCGCACACACACACACACACACACCTCTGAGGAGCTGCTGCTTGTGGTTGAGGCAGTCCCTCTCGATGGTGGCCAGCTCGTGCTTGTGCTGCTGGATGATCTTCTTGAGGGCACTGTCCAGCTCCTGCTGCTGCTTCTGCAGGAACTCCTGCTCCTGAGAGAGAGAACCAGAGAGAGAGAGAGAGAGAGAGAGAGAGAGAGAGAGAGAGAGAGAGAGAGAGAGAGAGACGCTGTTAGAAAAACTCTCAGAAGTATGAATTCCAGACACCCTTCAGAAAGACAGCGGCGGTGACGAGCGCAGGGAGGCAGCAGCTCTCATCACCGGCCTGGTGCACTCCACACACACACACACACGAGAGACACTCCACACAGGATCAGAGAAAGAGACGAGGAGCGCGGAGAAACACACACACACACACACACACACACACACACACACTCCGTGGAGACGCAGTTGGGAGACTGGGCTGACACCATAGGCCTCCTGGGCACCGGCTCCCTTCCCACACTGTAGCTTTTCAAATCCACAGCTTGGGCTTTGATGGATGTCGCAGGAACAAACAACAGACTTGAGTAATTCTCTTGTCACTGCACACAAGAAACACTGCACACCTTAAAGCAGAGGACATCAAAGGTCTTTGTGACTAGTATGTCTAGTATCGGACATAATAATAACAAAAATAGTCCGCTGGTAAAAAGCCGGTGAAGACTCTTGTGAAAAGACACACACAAGAAACCAGAGCAGAGAGTCACACACACACACACACACACACACGGGTCACTCCAGAAGACTGCTCATATGTGCCAGATCCATGTCCACTCCCTCAGACTAAACAGGCCCGTCTGTCTCCATGACGACCGGAGATGACTGACAGCATGAGTCATGCAGTCTGACTGGACATGTCTGACATACAGTAGTCTAGGGACCAGACAAAGAATGCCGACAGCTGACCTCGGGTCAGATGGGGTTACCTCGGGTTAAGGCCAGTTCAAACACGCGCACTAGGGGGAGGCGAGTACTTCCTCTCGCCTGAGACGACAGGAAGTCAAAATTAGCAAAACATACTATTGAAGTGACAGGAACAGAAACCCCTTTGAGTTATTTCTGTCAGAGGGAAAATTGCATTTTTTTCCCTTTTATCTTTCAGTTTCTAACTAAAAAAAGGACAAAACAACTAGCCCTTTCTCCCTGTGATGCTATTTTCTCAATGCCCCATCCAGGTGTGTTGTGTACCCATCATGTTGGATTAGCGAACCGCAAATACACTGGCCTGCCAACTTGCCAAGCAAGCTCTATATACAGGACACTGTCTATTTAAAGGTGTTTGGCATCGTCTTCAGGCCTGCGTTGAGCTCATCCTCTGGCGCCTGTTAAGCGTGTGTGGCGTGTGTGTGTATATATGCGTGTGTGTGTGTATGTGTGTATGTGTGTGTGTGTGTGTCTTAGTGCTTGGGCACCCATGCGAGGGCCTCTTCAGGGGTTGGTGGCGAGGCCGACGTGCGCTCCCATCTGGGGAGGTGTGGAAAAGCCGGAGCGTGTCGTGCCGCGCGGCGCGGCGCTTAGCTAACTGGAGATTAGCACGGGAGGAGGCGCGCGGCTAAATGGTTTCACCCGGGCGCCGGGTTCAGTCTGGTGGCCTGCTGGGAGCGACCAAACACAGCGTGGATACGACGAGGACGCCCGTGTCTGAGCTGTGAGGAGGACATCAGACATCAGACACCCGCAGACGTTGGCCTTGTGGTGAAGTCTGTGTCCTAGATACGAAAAAAAACCAACATGGTGGTCAAATCAGTGGCTTCCCACTGGCCCATCGTCCAGTCAGTGGGTGGCCTGGAGAGATCGAGGGAAACGAGCACATTTCATTTGCAAATGTGTACCAAGGCACATATAAAGTCCTCACTTTAGATGAGCTCACAAAATATCATTAACTAACTACTAGTAACTCCTGAGTTAATCAGGCTAGCTTTGGGAGGTCACTCCAGGTGCTTGCTTTATCAGACATCCTCCCCCAGTGTGGCCAGTCTAGATCGAGACCATAGCTAGATACGTAAACAGGTCAGTCTGTGAGAGACAACGCACTTGTCAAGTACTAAGTTAACCCTAAACAAGGAAGTTCATTAGCTTCAACTCCCACCTGCAGCCAGTCTGGTGATTAGCACATTTGTCATATAATCCAGCGTGTCTTCAGGCTATAGTGACCGAATGCTCTTTTATTGGCAGGTGTCAGGACCAGTTAGTGGCTATATAAGGCATTGCAGGTAACTTCCTGTTTATCTTCAGTCACATGACCACTGAGAGAGACACATATGAGCGAGGTAAAGAGAGCAGGCAGAGGGCAGTGAAGTGAAGTGGAGAGGATCAAGCGCTAGCCGTGCGGTTAGCGTTAGCAGCGGGGTTGGCCAGCCGGCCGCACTTACGTCCTGCATGGGGGCGTTGAACAGCGTGCAGGATGAGAGCTGGAAAGACTGAATCATGACATGGGCCACGCCCTGCCAGGTTAGATGGGGGAAGGGGGAAGGGGGAGGGGGGGGGGGGTTAGGATTAGAGCACGAAGCAAAACGCTGCCATCACGCTGAAAAGCTGCCAAACACAGCACACCAACACACACACACACACACACACCTGCATTTGCAAACTGGGGTTAGAACAACTTGACACTCAAACTCATCGTCACGCAGTCAGCAACCATTCATCACACACATACGCACACACACACAAACACACGCAGGTGCCATACGCACGCCACACACAGCAAGTCAGTGTGGTTAAGTGGCGTGCAAAGGTGATTTCCATGCAAGCGGGCATCTGTGCCAGTGCCCTCAAAAACACATGCAGAGTTTCACCACTCCATAGCAACCACATCCACACCAAAGCAGGGCCATTAAAAAGCATTGTTTTTCCCCCCCATGCAAGAGCCTCTTGCACATAGGTGGAAATCAGAGAGAGAAAAAAAGAAATAAAATGGAATAAAAAAAAAAAATAAAAAAAAACAAAGAAAAGAAAGAATAAAACAGGTGAAATGTGTGTCTGTTCGAAAAAAGGTGAAGAGCCGTCATGTCCGACACACAGAGGCGCAGGTTGGAGAGGCGTGATCGAGTTTACCTCTTCGTGCGGCGTTTGGCTTAGGTCCTCTCTAATGCGTTTCATGATTACATTTCTCACGTGTTTGGGCGACAGTCCAACGTCCTGTTTGGCCTTGCCAGGCCACCATCCCACAAACACATTTTGATGATGGCAGGGGGAATGAATAAGATAAAAACAGAGAGATCAACAAACAAAGCTCTCAAGGACAAGGCCTCAGACTCACTGATGTCTCACTAACGAATGCAATGGCACAAACATCACAAGAAAAATGGTCAGGGTAGCAAAGGAAAATAATAAACACAGAGCTACAGCGCCAGTGCCATGTACGGGTCCCAGTGCCCACGGGGACCCAGGTTCGACTCCGACCTGCGGTCATTCTTGAATTTCCCCTTGAGGATCAATAAAGTATCTATCTATCTATCTATCTATATATCTATCATTTCCCGATCCTACCCCATCTCTTTCTCTCTCCCACTAACTTCCTGTCTATCTCTACTTTCCTTTATGAATAAAGGCAAAAAAGCTAAAAAAAAATGTAGCTTTTTAAATAAATTAAAAACACAGTCCAACACCTCTCCGTTGGCTGCAGCGACATTGCAGTCGTCCATTTCCCGGGGTCAGAGGTCGGATTAGGCTCCCTTAAGATTCCAGTGACACATGCCACACGCATGCCACACACAGACACACTTCCTCACACACAGACAGATTTGCGCCATCATCTGACCCACTAAGACCAGACCAGGACGACGAGCAGACGCCTGGCCAGACCTTCCACAAATAGTAAGAGGGTGAACCCAACTCTTCCCAGAGTAGCACCTCCTCTCCCGGCACCACTAACAGCTGGACGTCCTTAATCTAGCGCTTACCACCACATTCTTCCTCGTCCAGACTGCCTCCCTCCTCTTCCTCCTCTTCCTCCCACTGTCTTGACTTGTGACTGTCATCTTAATCCCTGCGAGTAGTTCTTATTGCTGCTCTTTAATATCCTAGTGGCAGCGTACCATGACTGGTTCCTTTTTTTTTTTATTGCTGAGTCGCATTGGATAAAAGTGTCAGCTTTGACTAATCGTAAATGTAAGCACTGCAGTGGGTGTCCTTCAGGCAATACAAATTGACAAGATTCTTAACTGAAACAAATAAGCCTATCAACTCTAACCCTACACGTATACTGTACAACACTGACTGTGATATATACTGTAGCCCAGGTGCATGGCCTACATCGCACAAAAACCTTCTCACTGTTGCACTGCATTCAGCGAGCGAGAGCTAGGCCTCCAGGAATGGCATTTCCTGGAATGGCCTTTTTAAAAACAAAACAAAAAAAAAGGTCTTGTTTAGCTGGAAGTAGTACATGTATGCATGCGGACAGTTGACAGCGTCCGGCCACAGCCGTTGCCCAAAGCCAAGGCTAGCACCACTGATGTGCAGTCACAAAATTCCTTTGGCTACATAAGTAGGACACAGATGCACTGACTGCAGCATGAGCCAGGTTGAGAAAAGCTGCTGGACGACTGATGTACGTACATTTCACTGGACAAGGCACTCCCCCATCCCTCCACTCCCTCCACACACACACACACACACACACACACACACCACACACAACCTGCCTTTGTTTCCAGTGCGACAACAGCGGCAGCACAATCAATAGGCAATTAGCTGTACTATTAGTTGGTGTACCAGAGCTTAATCGCAGTGAAAACATTTAGCATGCCTCACAGCCAGAGGAGCTAAGGCCGACAAGACTGCACAGTGAATTCAGTTTTCAAGTTCTACATTTCTGTCACCATTGTTAAGTTCAAAAGAGATATTCATTATTGAAATGCTGCCCACTTACTGTATCTATCGCCTTTGGTGACAATTCACTTCTGTTCAGTTCAGCATGTCTTAATAATTGATGGCCCTAAAGCTTCTTTGTAAATACCAACACACCAATCTTGAACAGCTCCCCATATTTTTTTGTATCTCCTCACTCTCCATATTCTTGGGCACACACTCCTCAACACTTCAGTTCTCTCTAACCTTCTTCCCATATCTTGTCGTTCTTCAGCCAATTTTAGCACTCAAAACATACTGCCTATATGAGAACCGCAACACTCCTGTCTTTAACTGTTCCTCATCTCATCACCTTCATGTTCTTCACCTCAAGATTCTAGACTCTACATGTTCTACTATGCCTGATTCTAGAATCTTTGCTACCACCTCCTTCTTGAGGTTCTAAAGCCATGTTCTAAATGTTCTACTCAGTCTGATTCCTACTAACTCCTTGAGGTTTTTGACCCATGTTCTGATACTACTTACACCTGTCCACTCAAGCCCTGTAACTCTCCCCTTTATATCCTTGAACTCAACACTCTAGTGCCTAAACGTTCTACCCCGTGACCCCGTGTCCTCCTACCTCTTTCTTGCGGTTCTTGAGCATGTTCTGGTACTTGGACATCTCCTTGTCCTGCTCGGCCTTGATGCGCTTGGCCTCGTCGCGGAGCCGGTTGGTGTGCTCCTGCTCCAGCCGCTCGATGGTCTGCTTCTGCTGGCGCTCCAGGTTCTCCACCTCCTGGTCGTACTGCCGCTTCTTGCTCTGCGCAGGGGAACCCGGGGAACACGGGGAACACGGGGAACACGGGGAGGCAACGGAGGTGGGAGGGGATGAAGGGATGAAGGAAGAAGGGACAAAGGGAAGAAGGGACGAAGGGAAGAAGGGAAGAAGGGAAACAGTGTTAGAAATGATGTCTTAATAGCAGTTTTATTTCAATTGTATGTACTATTTCTTTGCAATGATTTTAAATGTTTTTTTTTGTAATATGTTTTTAAATGTTTTAATGTTTTGTGTTTGTTTTATTTATTTTTTATTTATTTATTTTTTACTGAAATTCCTGCTGTGCAGTGTTTTAAGACCATGTCTTATGGTGATACTGCACTTAAAATAAAAATAAAATTGAATTGAAATTGAACGAAAATGAGCATAATTCAGCCACACGTTACATGGATATCTGTTGCCCCTCTGTTAACTACAATTTATGGTTAAGTTTAAGTTCAGGAGTTGGTTAAGATGAAGTTTATTAATTGTACAGAAAAAAGGAAATCCAAGGCACTCTTCTTTCAAAAATATATCAAAAAGCCTTTATAATCCATTTTTTGGAAGAAGAGTGCCTTGAATTTCCTTTTTTCTTTAAAATGCATGTAACTGGCTATTTCATGGTAGAAAGTTAAAAACATAAGCAACCCATGCATTGCAGCATAGGCAGCCTTCTTCAGGGTGTGAAAAAGGAAAGGGTTTACTGATCGCCTCTCAAGCCTCTCGTTTATAAAAGATTATAAAACGTGGGGAGGGGAAGTGGACAGAAATGCCAGTCAAAATATTTGAATTATATGACACGACACACAATAACTGCCACATCACTTCTGCCTGGGGGTGATTGCAGCGAGAGAAAGCCCAGCGATGTTGTGCCACCTGTGCGATCAATGCTGCTGTTGCCAGACTGACGGCTATTGTGCTGAGGAGGAGGAGGAGGAGGAGGAGGAGGAAAGGGGATCATTTCGAGCCAGTCGTGCATTCACACATTTACCTCTGCACGGTGTTGTGCACTGCGATCAATATCCAATAACCTGAGCTAGTAAATGAACAACCTGAGTGACTGAGTGGGCGGTGAAAGTGTAAAAGGGTGAAAGTGGAAACATTTCTTCAAATTAAAATAAAGTAATCATAATTGTACAGTCCTAGTCTATTTTTTTTTAAATGGGGAATGAACACAGTGTCTCTGAGCCGTAAATAAACCCATCCAATCAACAACGGTGCTTCGGGACCACAGAACACAGAGGCGTAACTTGATTGGCCCGCTGAGCTCAAATATCAACGACCTTTTCCACGACATCAAAACTGAATTACGGACGGCAGCTTCAAGTGGGCGACAACTTGAAGCTGTGGCGCTCTGCTCTGTCGGGAATACGGCGGAGCTCGTCAGAGACCGCTTTGTGAGGACGAGGCACAATCAATGTTCAGCCAAGCCGCCGGTGCACCGATCGATAGGCTGTCACCTTGGCAACAACAAAGAGCTTGTTTCAAAAAACCTGAGGCAAAAGCCGTTGCTGAGCAACTCTGACCATATTACGGAGGCACTACCGAGTCTCGTTACAGTGGTCACTAACAAAAGGCTGAGGAGGCCATTTACCAAACAGCCTTCACCAACAGCACTCTCCTTCTTGGGTCACCAATACAAAGGGTTGTTCAGCTGCACTTTCCTTGCCAACCAAAGAGGATGGAGAGTCAAGGACTAGCAGCCACAATCTAATTAAACAAGCAGCTTGTGCTTCTCGGGAGTCGACCAACAGGGCATAAGGAATGCAGTTATACAAACAAACATGAAGTCTATCTATCTATCTACTGTATTTATCTACTGTATCTATCTACTGTATCTATCTATCTATCTATCTATCTATCTATCTATCTATCTATTGTATCTATTGTATCTATGTATCTATCTATTTACTGTATCTATCTATAGTATCTATCTATCTACCTACTGCATCTATCTATCCATCTACTGTTCTATCTATCTATCTATCTACTGTATCTATCTATCTATCTATATATTGTATAGTCACATTCACATACATCATTTGTAATCCTTCAGCACTTCCGTGATCAGCCACAGTGCACATGAACTGCTGACTAATAGGTCGGTGTGTATGGACTTACAAATGGACAGGCAGTGAACATCCAGAATGGAGGGGGTAGAACACTGTGTGTTTGTGTGTGTGTGTGTGTGTGTGTGTGTGTGGGGCAGAGTAGATTAACGACTCCCAAAATAATCAACTGATACGCTGGACGGCACGCATGTGTGTGTGTGTGCCCCAGCGCCTGTGTGTGTGTGTGTGTGTGTGTGTGTGTGTGTGTGTGTGTGATGTAACCACAAAGCAGCGCTTACGAAACGCTTAAAGCAGGCGGTTACAGCTCACACTAAAATATGTCTCCAATCAACTCCACACAACACAACACAACACAACACCCTGCCATCACTTCTACCCCCACTAGGAACCACAAAAACAACAGCAAGCAAGACAGCCCAGATGTACCCACATGAGTCCACTCAAGAGGTAATTGCCTCTACTTTTGCCCATCGCTTCCATTCACACAATGACAAAAGCACGAAAAAAAACATACAAAAAAAAACATTAAAAAAAAACATAACTCGAGCATGCTTAGGCTGGGCAGCAGCTGTCCAGTACAGCTGCCACATGGATTTGGACTTAAGAGAGTGAGTGAGCGGGCGGGCGGGCGGACGACACACAATGTTCTGGCCCCCGGACCCCTCACTGTCATCATGTCCCAGTGAGTGAGAATACTAATTAAGCCGGCCAGTTAATGCCACGCTGGCACTGGGTAATCCTCAAATTCTCCAGAACGCAAAGCCGAGTGTGCGAGCGAGTGAGTGTGTGTGTGCGAGTGAGTGAGAGGGAGTGTGCGGGAGACATTCATAACAGCATTTGCATGAGCTAATACAGAACAGTGTGTAACGCTCCCGTGTCCTCAAATGCCTCCCATAGCGTTGATATACTCATCCTGATCACTAGGACTGACACAGGGGGGAGGATACACCAGCAGCGCTCCCTTTTAGTAGAGTGTGAAAACAATTTCAGAAGCCTGCTTAGACTCCGATTGTCAATTCCGTTGATTATTATGTGTGTCCTGAAATGGCTCCCATACCGTTGATATACTCATAGTGATCACTAGGACTGACACAGGGGAGGATACACCAGGCTCATGACTGCAGCGCTGCCTTTTACATTACATTACATTTGGCTAACGCTTTTTAACCTAAGCGACTTACAACATGGAAAAAAAGCTTTTAAGAGCCATTCTAACAACAGTTTTACAACAATAAACAAAAAACACAATAAGTGCATCAATGAGTTTACTCTTTATTAGAGTAAAACTATTTTAGAAGCCTGGCTAGACTCCGATTGTACCGCTATCACGCCGCTATAACGTCTGGTGTAGTCAGTTGTGCTTATTATTGTGGAAGGTGACTAGCAGACACTACATTGGAGCTGTCCAGTGAAGAACATTCACATGCATCAACTGATGGACTCACTCTACATGTGATGTACGTACAGTGTAATAACGTACAGTAGGATGTGAATTGTATCTGTAAGTTTGTCCATCCCACTGTGTGTGTGTGTGTTTGTGTGCATCTTTAAGTTTGCACCAAGGCGTCTGCTTAGTAGCATAACCAGTAGCATAACCAGTAGCATAACCAGTGGCATAACCATATGCACACTCAATTAATCAAATGTATGTCCATGCCACTGTGTGTGTGTGAGTGTGTGTGTGTGTGTGTGTGTGTGTGTGTGTCTTCCTCACCGTTGTCTCCTGCTCGAAGCGCCTGTAGATGTGCTCGCGCTGCTGCTGCAGCTTGTTGCTGAGCTGCTGCTGGGCCCTCTGCTCCTCCTTCTGCAGCAGACGCAGCTCACGCAGCTCCTGACGCCTGCACACATGAGAGAGAGAGAGAGAGAGAGAGAGAGAGAGAGAGAGAGAGAGAGAGAGAGAGAGATAGAAAGAAAGAAAGAAAGAGAGATAGAGAGAAAGAGAGAATGAAAGAAAGAAAGAGATAGCGAGAAATAGAAAGAGAAATAGAAAGAGAAAGAGAGGGGGAGACAGAGAGAGAAGGAGAGAGAGAGGGAGAAAGAGATAAAGGCATCTGATTGGTTAGGGAATTCTGGGGCAACTCACACAACTTATCGACCCCATTGTATTTTAGTAGACAGGGTCCATATGCAAATTGAACTATTAGAACTGTAAACTAGCAGTACTAGCAGAAACCGTGCAGAAACTGACCATTAACAATTAACAACACCTACTAACTACAAACTAACTATTACCTCAGGAAGCCCATCTCCTCATTCTTAAATTAACAACACCTACTAACTGCAAACTAGCTGTTACCTCAGGAAGCCCATCTCCTCATTCTTAAATTAACAACACCTACTAACTGCAAACTAGCTATTACCTCAGGAAGCGCATCTCCTCATTCTTGGTGTCGTTGTCCGTGATGATCTTCGACGTAGTCACGCTCACCTCCACGCCGTCGACCATGAACTTACGAGTCTTCTTCAGCGTCTTCTTCTGTCTTTTCGCCTCCTGTTGACAAAGACACACAAATGAACACTCAAAAGGCAACATATTCATACACAGATCTTCAAGATCTTACATATAACTATGTTTAAGATTCAACTTCTTATCCACAAAGTAGGAAATGTTGTCTTTTTTTGTTGTGGAATCCTGCTTTTATGCAGATTCCACAACTTCCCATAACATTACAATATTCCCTAAAATTCCATATATGTATAACTATTTAACTATGGTTTCCGAACCTGATTCAAACATACATGTATGACAAAATTCAACATACATAAGACATAAAATACAGGGTAATCTATGTATAACTATTTAACGATGGTTCCAGAACATTCTCTGGGTAGAAGTGACCCACCTGTACGCTAATAGAGTTGGCCTCCTTGTTCTTGGCCATGAAGCTGGAGATGGACAGGTTGAGGTCCACGCTGCCGTTCCCTGAGTCCGAGTCCTTGTCCTTCTCCTTCTCCCGGTCCCTCTCGCGCTCGTAGCGGGGCTTGACGGGCGTGGTGCTCTTGTCGGCCAGGAGCGCGGGCTTCTCCTCTTCCGGAACCTTCTGGGCGGGCGACTCTGGCGGCGTGAGCACCTCGACGGGGGCTGGCGAGGCTGGCGAGGCTGGCGTCTCTACGACGACGGTGGTCTCTGGCTGCGCGACCTCCGCCTCGACCGGCGCCACCTCCACCTCGGGCTCCTTCTCGACTTCGGCCGCGGCCTCGTCCACTTCCTTTTCGCTGTCCGCCACGGGTTCCGGAATCTTCTCCTCCGGTGCCGCAGGGCTCACTTCGGCGGAGTCCACTGCCTCGGGCTCCGGCTTGGCCTCCTCCACGACCGCGATCGCCTCCTTCTCCTTCTCCTCCTCCTCCTGCGCCTCCTCTACCTTTGGCTCCTCTACGCCAGGCTTCTCCACCACCACCTCCTTCTCCTCCTCCTCCACACCTTCTCCTTCCTTCTCCACCGCATTCTCCTCCACCTTGACAGAGGGCTCTTCTACAGGAGCGGGCTCCTGGATGTGGTTCTCCACCGGCTCGGGGACCTCCTCCTCGACCTTGGGCACGTCCGTGAGGGGCGCCCCGGCAGCGGGCACAGGGGCAGGGGTAGAGGGTTCTGGGGCAGCGGCGGGGACGGGGACGGGGGCGGCGGCGGGTACATCTGGCTCGGCCTTCTCGGGGACGGACTCGAGGATGGAGGGGGACTGGGAGAGCTTCTCGTCCTCGGAGCTGGCCACGCTGGCGTCCGACGAGGCGCGCTTGTGTCCAGGAAGCACCTGCGTCAACAACAACAACAACCACCATCAAGGTCAAAGGTCAGCGCTGGGCTAAAAATAGCAGGGCTTCCTCTCCGCTCAGCCTTTGCATAAAGTTTACATAACGTCTACCGTATGATTATATCCGTTGCAGATCCTGTGGTTTGGCCACCCTATCTCCCATTAGACTGACATATAAGAAATCAGATTCTATTCTATTGTAATATCTGATGATATGTTTGACAAAAATCAGCGCTGTGTTTTACTACATCCACATCCATGCTCTTCAACCTTCAAAATTAAGCTATGTGAGTGTGGATGGATGGAAGAATGGATGGAAGAATGACAATGTAAACACTCAAAGTCAAGGGTGCTTCATTTCTTTACTCAAACTTTAACACTGAATTAATGTCAACACTGAAGTCTAACACTATCTCTACCACTGAACTAACTTTAACACTGAGCTCTACCACTGAACTAACTTTAACACTGAGCTCTAACACTACCTCGCTGAACCACAGCCATAATCGCCTGTTTTTACACACAGAACGTACGACACTACACTCATCATCAGAGTTCCGGTTCCTCTTTTCAAACGGCGTCAACACTCTAGAACAGAGCGGAGAGAGAGAGCTGAGCACTCACCAGCTGGGCATCGTGGTCCTCCTCCTCCTCTTCCTCCTTGGACTCCTCGATCTCCTCCCAGACCTCGGCCTTGGCCTCAGCGATGAGCTCCCTGAGTGGCCTGTTGTCCAACACGCTGCTCACAAATCGGTGCTAATGGAGGAAAAGACAAGAAGGAAAAAAACAACACTTCAGCAACCCCATTCAAACAATAAACCAGTTGAGGTTTTTTTTTTTCCGTTTTTTAAATCAACCCAACTCAAACTCACCATTATATTTACTACAGTTATATTGAGAA
>NC_084994.1:34822493-34824993 GCF_963854185.1 Sardina pilchardus | reverse complement strand
TCATCACATTTTTCAGAATCTCTGATACTTTTCCGGGTCTGGACAACAACGCCATTCATAATTCCATACTTTTCCAAGGCCAGTGCGAGCAATTAGCTGAGGAGTTGTTTTTGTGATCCACCAGCACCACCACACACACGACGTGCCAGCAACCACATTCCTCTGGCCAAATCAGGGGCAGCTATAAATCCTCGACTAGCCTTAATGAGCAGCTAAGGTGAGGCGGCGTTCAAAAATAAACCGTTAAGTGGAATCCCTGCCAATGTGGCAACACTGTTGAAACCGCCTACATCGTCAAACCACCATAAAGCGTTTCCTTCTATTAAAGAAGACGCAGCGTTTGGAGTTGGCCATTGTTTTTGCTCTGAACTAGTTACAGGTATGAAGCAATGCAACGTGCATACTGTAGCATGGCATTGCACAACACACACACACACACACACACACACACACACACACACACACACACACACACAGGTAGGCGCATAAAACACTACCTTCTGAGAAGAGCTCAACCCTCCCCCACCAGTACCAAACTGGCAGACTGGCATATGCTAGAGTTGACCTCAGGCGGGGTTTGGTGGCCAGGATGGTGTGTGTGCAGGAGTGTGCGTGCATGACTGTGTCTGAGAGTGTAGTGTGTGTATGTCTGTAGTGTGTGTGTGTGTGTGTGTGTGTGTAGTGTCTGTATGTCTGTAGTGTGTGTGTAGTGTCTGTATGTCTGTAGTGTGTGTGTGTGTGTGTGTGTGTGTGTGTGTGTGTGTGTGTGTGTGTGTGTGTGTGTGTGTGTGTGTGTGTGTGTGTGTGTGCTCGCGTGCGCGCGCGAGTGTGTGTGTGTGTGTGTGTGTCCATCGGTCCTCACCACTTGGAGGGCTGCATGAGCGTGGGTGGCTCGGCCTTGGCGATCTTGAGCAGCACCCTCATGGGGTTCATCTCGTGGTTGGGCGGCTCCACCTGCGCCAGCTCGATCAGCGTGATGCCCAGGGACCACACGTCCGCCTTGTAGTCGTACGGACGGTCCTTGGACGTCTCGCACATCACCACCTCCGGGGCCATCCTGGGGGGGGGGGGGGAGGAACGGGAGGCAGAATATAAGCAACTTTTCCTTCTATTTATATTCATATTTATTCTATTAATATTTATTTGCGACAGAGGTATTTGCAATGTAGAGATCCTGGGGGCGGAAGAATGGGAGGCAGAAAATAAGCAACTTTTCCTTCTATTTACATATTTCATTCATATTCATTTATGTTCTATTAAATTCTATTTATATTTGCATATCAAGGACAGAAGTATTTGCAATGTAGAGATTTAACAATACTTCTACATGCTTATACTTAATGTAGATATTGATACTAATACTTAACAATACTAGTGATATTCTATCTTTATTTTACTCATGTTAATTTATAAACTATTTATATTCATCTATATTGTATTTAAATACATTTAGATTTCAAGGACAGAGATTTGCAAACAAAATGTTTTTAAATACTTCTATATGCTTATACTTATAAATATCGATACTAACACTTAACAATACTAGTGATAAGTGAGGCTATTAAGACAAAGTGAAACGCTTGATTCATTTAGGATGAAACACCCACGCACAAAGAAAAGCAACAGATGACATGATAGAGTACCGTAGTTTCCCAACTATTAGCCACAGCTTATACATTGATTTTGCTAAATTTCTTCAGCTATGAGTTTAATACAGGGGGGCAGTTAATATGTTATTTATATGGTTTTGTTTCTTTCAATTCGCATGAACACTGGAAATTACCGTAAGACTTCAGTCATTTGGCTATTTTGATGTACGAGAATATGGTGGGGCGTTTGGATTTAGAGGAATGAACAACTCTAAGTTGTGGCGCTGACTGAGTTAACACCAAGAGCAGTCACACGGAAACAGTGTGTGGGTGGACGTGTCAAGGTGAAGAGAGCTCAGACTTACCAGTAGGGCGTCCCAATGAAGGAGTCTCTCCTCTGGAAGGTTTTAGTGTTTTTGGCTGACACGCCAAAGTCCGCTGCAATGCGCACACACACACACACACACACACACACACACACACACACACACACACACACACACACACACACACACACACACAAAAAATAAATGTCATTTTTGTTTACTTCTGCATTTTATTCACTTACAGTAGACATATGTTCATACCTAAACCAGAAATAATTCTACAACTGTAATCAGAATCAGCTTTTGTGTAGGTTTGTGTAAACAAACAAGGAATTTGACTCTGGTTAACTTTGCTCTCAAAGTACCACACTCAAACAAATATAACATAACCGTGAACTACTGAAATTCTCGTAGTTCTTTAAGAACGAAAGCTGGTGACCGGTAACAAGCAAGCATTATGTTAAACGTCACCCAGCGGGGCCGTGTTTGTTCTCAGTCAACTTGCCAGTGTGCATGCAGCAGCATTATTTATCTTGCAGTAGAGCGCAAATGAAGACGCGTGCCGGCGTGCTCGCTCACGCAGAG
>NC_084994.1:34789993-34814993 GCF_963854185.1 Sardina pilchardus | reverse complement strand
GACATGTTCTAGAATTAAAGCTTAAATAATCTTAATATCTCAGTAAAGAACAACAAAAAAAAGAGAAAAGTGGTCTTATGATTCTTCAGAATTCGGTCACTCTACGAATGCTTGATTACGAATGCTCGAAAAAACGGCACACGATGTAACTGAAAGCGACTCAAGCAACCTTGCATTACAAGATTCCAAGAGTGAGCCACACGGTTCTTGTAATATTAGATGAATGATCCTTAAATGCTGAACATGGCAACATTTCAGTACTGCTCTTTTAGTCCCAAGGCATGACACTGACAAACACACGCGCACGCGCGCACACGCACACGCACACGCACACACACACACACACACACACACAAACACACAAACACACAAACACACGTACACACGCACACACAGCATGGAAGAGGAACGGCTGGCGTGATGAGTCCCATGGGGTTTCCAACTAGTTTATTCATGAAGACTTTTCCCGGCTCCTCCAAGGCAATCGCGCGCCGCGACCCCTTGTAGATTACGCGTGGAGGTTATCGACCCCCTCGCTCCACGTTATCGGCCCCTTATCCACACCACTCAAAGGAGCTCCCTAGCCGACGCGCCGCTCTCTCTCTCCGTTCGACTGACCGTCCAACAATAGGGGGGCAAATACTCCGCGGTCAGGAGGATGTTAGCCATTTCCTCCTTCCAACACCGCTGTGAAAGCCAAAGCCTTATAAAACCGATACGAAGCAGGTCGCTTCTCTTTTTTCAAATACTTTTTTTTCAAAATGACTGACAACTGCATGTGGGTCACAGCCAAGTCTGGATAAAAAAAAAAAACCTAAAGAAAAAAAAACCTCATCTTTATTTTTTTAACGAGCTAGACATAGCCTATTATTAGGAGGAATTTGGATCAAAGGAGGAGAATCAGAGAGAGAGAGCGACAGCAAGAGACAGAGGGAACAAAATATGCATTGGCTACATGCTTTTGGCTCCGAGTGAAGGCAGACGAATTATGTAACTTCCTCCATGAAAGGCCTTTCTGCTCGCTCCGTTTGCTAGGCTCAGTGAGCTTTGCACGTACAGCACAATCGCTGCTGTGTTTTCCGCATGTTGTGACTGCGGGATGTTTGTCAGGACCCCCCCCCCCCCCCAAAACACACACACACACAGGCCCTCCTCCGAACACAATAAATGAGTACATTCAACTCATAAATCACACTGCCAAAACAAGCAAACATACATACATACACACAGACAAACACACACACACACACAAACACTCACACACACTGACAGCCGGTAGCATACGCTGTGTTCAATTTGTTCCTATTGTCTTTTCTTTCTTTTTCTCGAGGACGCTCAATCAACACTACACGGTGCTTGCCTTTAACGGCTAGCAAGATTTGCTCAACACATCACCGTGACCTCAGCTTCTTTCAACCCCCTAACCCTCAAAACAAACCACATGTTGACTTCAAAGAACAAGTGGGGCGGTGGTAGTTTAGTGGCTAAGGAGCTAAACTACCGTGCAGTAGCCTGAAAAGCTGTGGGTTCAATTCCCGGCTTCCACCATTGTGTCCCTGAGCAAGGCACATAACCCCAAGTGGCTCTGGGGACAATGTAAGCTCTTGAAATATAGTTAACATAATGTGAGTCACTTTGGGCAACAGTCCAAAGCTAAATGTCTGCTAAATGAATAAATGTAAATGTCAGCTGATCGTTTCATAGAGTTGCTTTAAGATCAAATTTGCTGTAGCAAGCTCAGGACTCCACACCCTTCTCTCTCTCTTATACTGTCATCGTCACGATACAGGGGTCTGCATTGATTTATGCGTTCAGGGCTCTATTACGTGGCATACGTAAACGCGGCCGCCATATTGCTGAGGGCAAATACCTGTCTATGGGCAGCACTTTCTGGCAAGCGGAGACATCCTGTCTGATTTCCAGTCACCTGTTCCTCCATCGTCCTCCAGTGATGGTTGCCCCCACCAATATGGTAGCAGCTCAGGACTCCACACCCTTCTCTCTCTCTTATACGGTCATCGTCACAATACAGGGCTCTGCATCCATTTACGCGTTCGGGGCGTGGCATACGTAAACACGGTCGCCATATTATGGGCAGCACTTTCTGGCAATCCGAGACATCCTGTCTGATTTCCAGTCACCTGTTTCTCCATCGGCCTCCAGTGATGGTTGGTAGGGCCCGAGAACCGAGGTGGAGCCGCTGAAGCAACCGTTTATATGTTGTTTTCAGACACGTCCTCCGCACGATATGCAAATCTTTGTCACACAGATGTCCGATGATTCCAATGATTCCGATATGATGCTGACATGCGTGTGAGCGTTTAAGACATTATGTGTGAATGACACCGTTGCACATGAACAGAATCTCCACGTGGTTGAACAGGTTGAACACGCATATGTAACAGAATCTCTGCGTGTTTTCCGCTTCATTCAGACATCAGCTCAACATTTTAAATCTAAAATGTTATGCACTTGTTCTTTAGACTATGACAGCTTTCTCAAATTGGATTTGTACAGTATCTCAATAGATAAAGAAAACCATACCTCTTATATCATCATGATGTGTTAACGTATTGCCAGATTCCTGCCTATACACAGCTATAGAAACCAGTCCATTGTTTGTGTGTAGGTGGGTGGGTGTACAGTGTAATTCAATGCACGGTTCACAGCTATTGAGATTGGGGATTACATGCCTGATTTAATCAACCTGCTTCACAGAAAGCATGATGTGATTGCTTGAGCTAAAAATTGCATCTTCATTCTACATGACTGCCCATACACCAGGAGAAAAAAAATCTGTTGCATCATCTGCAAAGCCATGTTAAGTAATACGATTCGTCCTGTGTCCTATTTAATTTTTTGACACTCAAAGTTCAACGCAAGTGTGGAACTCAGATCATTGTTTTATGTGTTTTAAAGGGATATCTCATCTGGCGTAATAATCAAGGCAACTTGCAAACGTACCATAGGCGCAGTGATATCTTACGCAGCATCTGAAAATAGTCCCCATAGACAACAAGCAGTAGTAGTGCCAGTAGCTGCAAGTTGCCTTGATTATTACGCCAGATGAGAGTGTAGTTCCATGTCAAATCAGCCTAGAAAAACGCCAGGTTTCATTTTCAGTTGGTCTTATTGCACTTTCTAACTTGAGAGGAGACACGTTTTAAATGGGAAAATTACCAGAAATCTTAGTCACTTTTAAACATGAAGCTAGCAGGCGAGAAGCTAATGGTCTAATCCGATTCAATGATCTATGCTAGGCTGAAGCTAAAAGTTGTATCGCCAGACTCACAGAATGGCTGGATGAACGGGAACAAGGTAAATATCGATTGTTTTGCTCGAGGGAAGGTGGAAAATGAGCGTATTTCCAAAAATGGCGGAATATCCCTTTAAGATTTTAAATGCAACCATGCCTGTGCACCTTCAAGCACGGATGGATGGCTGAGGTGTACGGAATTAGTGCTGGGCTCTATGATCAAAAATGAATATCAGTATTAAATATCAGTTGCGTGTAGACGACCTATGTCAGTCAGTCAGTCAGTCCATCAATGACTCTATACAGTGGGCAACACAAGGCTTGACAATGCTCTTTATCCTTCATGCACATGCGCGCACACACACACACACACACACACACACACACACTCACCCAGAGCTTATTTTCAAAGTAGAAGGCATCCAAGAGCTTGACAATGTTTTGGTGATCACATGACGCCAAGATGTCGATTTCCACCATGTAGTCCTCAAGCTCCTCCTCTGATTTAGTGTCAATCACCTTGGCGGCAGCCTGAATGCCAGTCTGCTTGTTTTGGGCCTGAGAGAGAGAAAGAGAGAAGAGAGAGAGAGAGAGAGAGAGAGAGAGAGAGAGAGAGAGAGAGAGAGAGAGAGAGAGAGACGGACATATCCACAGAAAGACAGAAAGACAGAAAGAAAGAGGACAAAATATGGAGGAAGAAAACAGTTAATTGTCGAGTTGTGTTTGTCCAACTGGGTGACCAGGTCTTGGTGACAAAACCGACACAGAAGCCCATTATGCTGATTCGAGAAAAAGACCCATTTACTGCTAACTACAAAGCGCTTTCACAACAGCTCATTCAAACAGCTGGCACCCATTGACAGGATTAAAGCCATAGCCCCTGAGTTATAAACAAGAGGGCACAACGGTGGATTTACTTACAAGTGGCAACAAAACTATGCTCTTTGCAAACTTCATTTTCTTGTACGCACGGTAGCTGTCTACAAAGAACCATGCACGTAGTCAACTACAAAACTAGGTCATGATTTTAAGACATAAAATAAGCCCTACTAGCCAGAACGTTCTGCGCTCAGACCTTAAACTTTTCTCAAAGGTAAAATTATTTCGTCTGAACGTGACATGGGAGGATAATAAATAAAAGACTGTGTAAAGATTGCCTTTATTTGCTCTCGCAACGCTCTGACTGAGCAGGTACGCTACTCGTCGGGGCCGTAGTATTTGCTCGCCTGTCACTTGAGGTAATTTTTATTTGACTTGGCAAAACGGCGGTGCTCCAGCGCAGTGGGCCGTTATCCTTCATACGGACCTGGATGTGTGTGTGTGTGTGTGTGTGTGTGTGTGTGTGTGTGTGCGCTGCGCTTGTGTGTGATGCTCTCACAATAAATCTGCCGTTAAACACTTTGATTTTTTTATTTGCCAGGTTACTTAACATGCCGTTGAGCTGGTAGCTTAGCGGGCCGGTGGTATGTCATATCTTGAGTGTTTACCAGAGAGCCCCTATCCATTAATGTACACATCAGCATAGTCTAAAGTGAAATGCTACTTGTTGCTTTCAGCTATAAAAACACGACTGATTCATTGCCTTTGGTAGGGTCTGTAAAGGCCTGTTGAGATTGCTTTAAGGCTGCACCTGCCTGTAAAAAGGAATTAATGTGTCTGCAAATACATTAATGTCACTGCAGACATACTTTAACACACTTCCCCCACATCTATTGCCTTCCATAAACCTTGGATAAGGAAAACCTACAGCCTATCCTTGTGGATGAGTGGTGATTTCAGTTCCATGAAAAGTGAGGTTTACAGTCGGGTCATCTTTTTTGGAGGGGAGATGGTGTTCCAACAAAAAACAAGCATTTTAATTGGCCGCTGGATCTGAGTCACATGACCAGGGGGGCTGGCGGTGGCGCTCGGGCCCCTCAGAGGTGATAATATTCAGTGTCACTCATGCAAACGAGGCTTTGTGCTACGGAGGGGGCCAATCGAGGTCAGCAGCCGGGGAAAACGAAAACACACACACACACACACTTACACACACACTGCGATTAAAATAATTACTCAGCCAGGGGTCTGTCTGACCCACGTACACGCAAGATGCCACTGGCACATAGCACCAACACATGACATGACATGACGCAGTGCTACTTTATAGGGGTAACGTCTAGGACATGAGGGGACAGACCTGTCCTGTTCCCATCCCAAGCAACGCACAGTAACGCATTGATATTATGGGTCTAATTTTCATCAGTAGGCTATATGCTCTTCTTGGGAGCTGAATCCATGATCAAAGTATTGCCAACACCCTAATATAGGCCTACCAGTTAAGCTAGAGGAGCTGCAAGCTACAGAAAGCAAAGACTTCCCATCATGCAAAATCTGTAAAAAGAGGAAGGGCAGAGAGAAAGAGAGAGAGAGAGAGAGACAGTGACAGAGAGCGAGCGAGAGAGAGAGAGAGAGAGAGAGAGAGAGAGAGAGAGAGAGAGAGAGAGGGACAGACAGAGAGAACGGGGGGAAAGAGAGAGAGGGAGAGAGAGACAGTGACAGAGAGAGAGAGAGAGAGAGAGAGAGAGAGAGAGAGAGAGAGAGAGAGAGAGAGAGAGAGAGAGAGAGAGGTAAATATTTGGCCACCGCTGAGATATGCCCAGGTCTCGATGACACAATGATTTGCCTGTTACTAAACTAGCCTGAAAACAGGTGCATCCCACACAAGCCACTTCTGTCGGCCTTATCCAACAGCTGGCTGGAGGATCTCTCTTAAAAAACCCTCTTCTTAGTCATATAGAATCTGACCCCTTGGAGTATGTAAACAATGCAATGAATATCAAAACAACAGCAGCATGGGGTCTTGCACTGCCCCCGAACGCATTCCTGTCTCTCCTTTTAATTGCGTGCCTGGGACACCCTGTAGGTCCCTCCCTCTCTTCCTCCCTTCCTCCCTCCCTCCCTCTCTCCCTCCCTCTCTCCCTCCCTCCCTTCCAAACAAAAACAAATGTGGCCCTCTTGCCCATGAGGTGTCGAGCTCCCTTACAGTAGAGCCAGGGAGGGAGGCACAGGTCTGCCTATAGAGGCCTATAGAAGTCACGTGGAAAACACCGGATTCCTTCAAAGACTTCATACAGTGGCACGTGACTACTAGTAGTGTTTTTTTTTTCTTTCTTAGCTTACACACTCTGTAATTTAAAGCCTCACTTTTATGTTCTTATATAGCCTACAGCTTTTACGTCTCTTGACATGTGGTCAGAGCTTTACATTGCATAGGCTACCACGCACGCAGAGAACACTAATAAGGGTAATAATAATCATAACAAGACCCACTTGTTCATTTAGCATGAGCCCACATAGCATGAATTCCTGGAGCCTAATAATCTCTGTGGTGCTTTGGAGCCAAGGGCCTTGATCCCAGGCAGGCACCAAAAGCCTTTCTGAAGGCTGGGGCCCAGCCCTAATCACCCTCCACAGAGATGGAGTCTATGCTGAATGCTGAATTTAAGGGAGGCTGTTAACATAGTTATCCATTATGGCTGTTGTGTCAAGAGTATGGTAGATTAACCTGTATGGGATGGTAATGTGTTGGTGATGTGTATGGCTTTGGATAATTTACTAAGAGTTCATCACTTCACTATCCTCACTTACTTAGACTCAATCTGTGCATGAGTGTAACTGGAAGGTGGGCGTACAGATTCAGTTCAGCAATCTATCTTCACTGAGTTAATTACACTTAGTCAGCTGAATTTATTAATACAAAATGGTGTGGTTACAAATCATCCACACATCTGTCAGACTTCTAAATCTCCTCAAGTCACAGACTAAAATTGGGTCACCTTGGCACAGTGAAACACAGCTGAGTTAAAATCCATGTTGCTTTTTACCTTGTAAACTTTACCAAAGGCACCGTCACCAAGTTCACCGATGATCTCCCAGATTTCCTCCGGATTCACGTCTCGGTGGACGTGGTCATACTGTTTTTTCTTCTTTTCAGCTCCCAATTTAAATATTTTCCGGAAATTGAAGAAGGACATTTTCAGTCTTGAGGTCCTCTTGTGAAATGACAACAATGGATTTTCTTCGCTATCTCCAGTACCCCAAAACAATAGGCCTGCCTGGTTATTGCATTCTTCACAGATTTCAGGTTTCTTATAACGTTATGCTAGCTAGCTAATAGTTAGGCGACCTCAGGAGTAATACTCATCAACTTGCTTGTTTGGCATAACGATATTCCACACTGCATACAATTACACAGTATCCTGGAGAGGAGACGTAGGTTTGCTTTTGTATCCCGTCGTCCCAACTCTCCTTGCTAACACATTAACGTCAGCTAGCATACAAATTAAAGTCTGTCACTGTGGTCCCTTCAGCAATAACAACGTTGTAAATTCGGTTACAGCAAGCCCCATGTATTGGGCTGATAGCTGAAATTCACACCATACCGCTTGAGTTGGACTCTGAAATCATCAAAGTAAAAATGGACGAAGCCTGGCATGGTAGTGATATCCGTCAATTGAATCGGCTGTCACAGGGCAAAGTAGTAAAGGAAGCGGTTGTTGTTCTTCAACTCTGAAGAACCACTAGCCCAGCAATTGTAAACTGCCGAGCTCTTTCCCACGCGGAAAGAGAACCAAAAAGTCTACGATTCAAGGCGCTTCCAACACAAAGTAACCCAACTGTTCCAACATCGTGATATCCTTCAGGAAAAAAACAACATTTAAGTGAAATTGCACTCTTTCGTCTTCTCTTTCCTCCTCGAGGTTCTGTATCCAGTAATCTAGCGGATTTGGTGACAAGTGCGCGTTCATGAGGCGGGCGCAACTGTAGTTTTCATGGGCATGCGTTTGGGTAAATCGTCAATTTATTTGCCATCCCCTGTTTAAGAGGTCTTCCTTGACACATGACATTGCCTGCAGTAGAAGTTAATACTGTGTTAAAGAGAAATGCTTAGTTGTGTTCAATGTAATATTCACACAGGATAATGTTGGACCTGTGCCGGTTAAGCATGCTGGTAAACTAAGAAAATCCCCAAATGCACAATTGTATTCCTCTGGTTACATTTCAGTATGCTAGTGGAGGAATGCGTTCTAATATGAGCTAAAATATACAAAATTTTTTAACAGGCAACTAAACAAAAGAAATCCAGACAAAGCATATGTTGATCAGAAGACTACAAATCCCATAATTCACACCATCCAAGTATCGCGCATGACAAAATACATTCCATTCGCCGCTGCTCTTTCGGAAGTTTCTCATAGTCGCAGAATTGCACCGCAGTTAGCTTTTATACTGTATCTGTATTTCTCACAGTTGTGATGGACATTATTATGAGGCACATTTCAATGCGTTTTCTCTGAAGCCAAAGTGTAATAATACCCGTGACAGTGTAATGGTGAAGCCGGAAACTCCTGAAATGTTTTTAGTTGGCCCACTGTACAGCGACGGACGGAGTCTAAACATTTTCCCGGGAAGTTGTTGTTGTTACTGCAATTCTTTAGCTGACGTTAGTGAGTCCGTCTCTCTTATTAGACGTTCTCTGACTTTAGCATCTCCTCAATGATGGTCTTTGTAAGTTGACAAACCAGGTATGGGTTGGCTATAACGCTCAAATTTGGGCCGTGATTGTTGTTTGTATCACATTCGCTAATAACTTCCTAACGTTAAACAGTTTCAGCAGTGTTTATCGTCGTCGTCGTCTGCCCAGTCAGTCAGCTGATGGCAAAACATACAATCTCCTTTTCACGACAACGTAAACAGTATAATAAACTTGTCATAGCGAACATTTCGTGTGTCGTGATATTTGATGGCATTTGTTATGTGGTTTGTCCCTTAGCTTTGACACAGCCTAGGCGATAACTAATGTTATGGACACGGAGGCTGACTCTGAAGATGAACCGCCTTCGTTACTCTGGGGTCTGGACCCAGTGTTCGTCGCGTTTGCCAGATTGTACATCAAGGACATTCTGTGCATGAAGGAATCCCGACAGGTCCCAGGTACTGCAGGCATAGGCTATGCATTCAGTCTTCTGCCACTTTTAACAGGATTCAAGTTGCATATCAGTTTCAGATTTAATCTGTCTAGTGTCAGTAGTCTATAGTGACGCACATACAGTAATATGATATCGGCCTTGATATGTGCACTGGGAACGTGCTGTCTCAGAATCAAAATATTCATAAGAGTTTATTCAGATTACACTGACCTGCAGAGCAGACCACGCCACACCCAACAGCATATCGATTTAAACACTACCATTTCAAATCTGCACCTGCAGCTAGGTTTCAGGTTTCTATTGATGTTGGATAGTCTAAATGTTCGCTCTACAACTTTGACGAATGACGATTTGTTTTTGTGGAACCTTGACATGCATTAGGTCAGCGCGCCCTATAGGCTACGGTATGTGCAAGCTATTTAACGTGTGAAGTACATTATAACTTTGCAATACAGTTCCATGTAGACCTGTACAATTATCGCAGTTCTAATCGCAATATGTACCAATGCAACTACGTAATCGCAAAAGCTGCACATTATCATGATGCACATATTATTTTGTCACATTTGACTTTTATATTGAATGCCAACCCGATCCTAGCCTAGAAATATAGACGCCCCTACCAACCTCCTGGACTTGCCACTTTTAGTTGGTGGGTGTGAGAGTATGGCGTTACATTTGTGCCTCAATTATGAGCGCAGAGTGGAGCAATATTGAGCGCAGAAACATATTTTGAGCAAGCACACAAATTATATTTTGAGGAGAAATTAAATTTGAGCACAAAGAATTTGTAATTGAGCAAACGGGAATCAATTCTGTGCTCAACAAATGTCTTTGTGTGATCGCGACGGTCAACATGTATGTGCAACAACAGCCCCCCTTTCATTCAGTTTCACTGTAGCCTACGCGCTCTCATACACAGCTCCCTTTGCTCGCTCTAGCTCTCTCCCTCTCGCTCAAGTTCATCTCTGCGCTCGCTCAAATTCATCTCTGCGCTCGCTCAAAATCGGTAGATAATTGCCAACCAATCAGAAGATTAACCCGAATTTGATTGACGGGCAACCTGACCAATCAGAGTAGCTCTTCAGTCGACAAGAAGCCTTCCCCGCGGGAAAATTGTGAAAGTGGACATTTTTTAAAGCCTCATCTACGGTCACTGTCTACGTACTTTTTATCCAAAGACTTACAAAAGAGGATCAATATTTAAGCTAGCCTACAGCAGGGAAAGCTAAGCTAAGAGTGCATATTGCAGGCATGAATATTTAACGTTAACGTTGCAACACAGTTATTTAAACAAAAGTCGAATGTACGTGCTGTTTCGTGTTTCGTTGGTTCCTCCCATAGACAGTAGTAACCTACTGTACGAATGAAACAGGCGGAAGGCAAAAGAAGCATACAGTTAAGCTATAGTTAGAAACATACATGCTCCAAACTATATCATGTTTATATAGTTCAACATGTTATTTCACAGTGATTTTATGTGTTTGGGGACACCACACATTCAAATAAATGCCCTTAATGGCAACAGGCTATGGTTAACATGGCAAAAACTCGACAGCTTGCCAGGCACTTGCCTACAGTAGTTACGGGTTGCTAAGCCACGATTGGCCTGTGGCAATTTTAGGGCTTCTGATTGGTTGGCAATTGTGGCACAAATGTAACGCTGTCTACAGATTTTGAGCGAGCGCAGAGATGAACTTGAGCGAGAGGGAGAGAGCTAGAGCGAGCAATAGTGCGGCAGATTAAGTCCATATTCCAGGGCAATCGTTCACTTTGTGGTACAAGCACCAAAATTGGCATGAAT
The DNA here is from genome assembly GCF_963854185.1 of Sardina pilchardus. Classification (NCBI taxonomy): domain Eukaryota; kingdom Metazoa; phylum Chordata; class Actinopteri; order Clupeiformes; family Clupeidae; genus Sardina; species Sardina pilchardus. The sequence continues at coordinate 34,803,961 of NC_084994.1, read as the reverse complement.
AATCCATAGAACCTACTTTTTGAGAAAAGCACATTAGCCACCTGAAAATCCAACATGGCGGCCATTTTTCAAGATGGCCGCCACATCAAATGTAAGAAAAACATTTTTGCTATTAAACTTTGATGGATGGGTGTATTTAAATGATCTAGGCATCACTTTGTATGTTATTTTGACATGGCAAATCAAATGGTTCAAAAAAACAAAACAAATTAAGGCTATTTCCAAGATGGCGGCCATAAACAGTTGGATTGCACTCAAATATTGTTTATTGAAGCTTACTCTCGAATAGCATTTATCCTCTTACTGCTCTCTCAAATATAATTTATTTTATTTCTCTGTCTAGAATATAGTTTACAAATTATAGCCTACTATTTCTATTACAACTCTACCTCTTTAATTCAGCTGGCTGGTTGGAGCATAGAAATATTGTAAACAAAGTAGCATAGTTGGCTAGTTTATCATAGTCTTCTGGTTGGACTGCTTAGTTTCCCCACGTGTGTTCAAGTTTCCAAGTAATATTTTTTCTCCTGGGAACAGGCCCTTTTGAGTCTTGGAAAACATTGGTATTGAGATGATCAGTCAACTTGAATGCAAGAGTTTCAAACAAATGTGTGCAGCATGCTAATGATGCCAACCAAATTTAATAGCAAAATATTACCAAGGCAAATGCGACCATACAGTAGCCTACATGTTAGTTTGAAGGAATTGTCCACAACAGTGCTATTACTGTACACTGTACCTCCAACTTTGCTTCAGTTTGTCTGTAAGATTGAACATGGGGCTGACACAAAATCTCAGCTGAGGTTTGGAGCAACCAGGACAGACCTTGCAATGGCTCAGCTTCCTCAGTATAATTGCTTTTCAAATTACAAAGAAGGTGCTGCAACTCAAAGGCATTCTAAAGATCATGAAACTCCATTCCCTGTCTATAGGGATGTCCGCATATGCTAAGACTGTAAAAGCCATTTAGAAATGTTTCATGACCAAGGTATCAACACTGCATACGACCGAGTACTTGAGTTTGGAAATGCAGTTGTGAGTTAGCCTGGCTAGCGCCTACCACTTCTCAATGAGACGTGGTCTGGCAACCAGACGTTCAATTTTCTCGTATAAAAATGCCCAGATCCGTTCATTGCGGCGCCACGGATGTCTATCAAATGTGTCTGTGCATAGCTCATCATGGTCTTGCTTTCCCCCCTGTTCTGTGATTGGTCCCCTATCTCAGTCAAAAATTAGGGCGGTAGTTTCCAGACTGCCTTAGCAGCGTGAATTAAATCACCGCCCAAGGCAGGATGGGAACACCCAGGCTAGTTGTGAGTAGGTACCTTGAAGAAGTTTATCCCCCCATTCTCAGAAAAGGCCTCTTCCTCCACAGCTGCAAGAGATAACATTGACCATAACCCATCATTGACAACTGTAACTACTGCCTTCCAAGGCACAAGTATCTCTCTTTCAGCATCTAACATCAGAAATCCAAGGTGAAGGAGCCCTGCTAGAGCCCTACAGAATGGCCTCCAGCAGGCCACTGGTGTGAATGTCTTGGACCACACTGTCAGGAACAGACTTCATGAGGGTGACCTGAGGGCCCGATGGCCTCTAATGGGACCTGTGCTCACTGCCCATCTCCACATAGAGATGGCTGCGTTGAGATCTCTTGGTACCTTGCTCCAAAACAGTGGGTTGACAGGTGCCCTTGTGGAGGATGGTGTGGGTTCTTCTGGAATAGCAGAATCATTTATTTTATAGGTGTGACAAGAACACAGCAAATTCACCGGGTCACAGCATGCTGCCTCTGCATGCTCCAGAAGGAAGCTTATGAATACTACTCTAGAGAAGAAAACAATCAAGACCATACTTCTTGAAGTTGGGAAGACTGGTGTGAGAAGAGGCAGATGAAGAGTCCACAGTTTCAATTCTGGGAGCTTGTGATGCCAATGCAATTGGTGATGTTCTTGTTGACCAGGTCTTTCAGAGAAGCAAAGTTCACATTGTATTGTCAATCATTGACCATGCCCATGAACAGGCCAATGCAATTGTCAAAGAAGATATTGGTTCCAGCCCTAAGCCGATGGATGGTAATCTGGACCAGAGATTAGTCATTTGGTTTCTCAGTATGAGTCTGCATCTCAGGCCAAAGTAGCCAGTGAAGATGTATCCAACACCATGAACAGACTAGCCAGTCTCAGAAATCCTTCATAGACCAGGTCCAGAAGTTGTTTGATGTGATGAAGGACCTGGCCCACCCTTTTCAGGAGGAGTCCAGAGATCTTCTCATGTTAGACTCAAAAGCCATTGCACACCCTAGTGCCACTGAGCTTGTTGGCTCTTATCTTAAGAAATGTGAGGTTTCTTTCAAAGAGTTTTTCAATGGTTTGGGTAATGAAGCTTCCTGCTACAAACCAATTAAAAAGAAGACCAAGAGTCAGACTTAGGTACAGGTAACTGCCGCCTCTTCTCACAGCTCTTCATATCTTGTCAACCATGGGAATGTCGAAGCCTCTAGAGGGACCTGTGCTCACTGGCCAACACCATGGAGCTCAATTGGAATTTACCATAGCATACAAAATTGGCAGGTCCGCCTCTAGTGCTTTTCACAGATGAAAGCAGGTTCACCCTGAGCACATGTGACAGACATGAAAGGGATGTAGTGGAGAACGTAATGCTGCCTGCAACATCATTCAGCATGACTGGTTTGGTGGTGGGTCAGTAATGGTATTGGTAGGCATACACTTGGAGGGATGCACAAAACAGGGCAGTGAGAACAGGTCCCGCTAGAGGCCATCGGTTCCTCAGGTCACCCTCATAAAGTCTGTTTCTGACAGTGTGGTCTGAGATATTCACACCAGCGGCATGCTGGAGGTCTTTCTGTAAGGCTCCAGCTGGGCTCCTACTGTTCCTCCTTGCACAAAGGAGCAGACACTGGTCCTGCTACTGGGTTAAGGACCTTTTACCACCCACCCTGCCCTGCTCTCCTAGAGCAACTGCCTCCTCCTGTCTCCTAGAATCTCTTCCATGCTCTTGAGACTGCAGTGGGAGACACAGCAATCTTTCTGGCAATGGAAAGTATTCTGGAGGAGTTGCACTACCCGTGCAACCTCTGTAGGCTCCACCAGAGCGGTAGATAAAACAGAGTGGCGACACTCCCATAGACCTCCATAGGAAAAAATGGCAGCGCTTTTCCAGGCTATATCTGCGTTATGGGACTTTTGGAACTATTAACAACCAATCTCTTGGTCAGTAGTCAATGAGTTAATTGATTACACCCTCCAGCATCCAGAAGTACATCCCACCCTCCTACGATTCAGCCATTCAGCGCAGGTCGCAACTCTCTTTCTATGGCTCTGGGCTCCACATACTGGTTTATGCTACCAGTAGTAACACTGACCCAGACCAAATGCAAAGATAGTGAAAAATCTGTCAAGAAGGATAAAGATGGAAAAAATATCAGTTGCCACTAGCTGTAAAGCCATTCCTGTTTTGATGGTCGTCTCATAGTTGGCGCTGTGGTAAATTCTGTGGTAAAATCAAAGCAGGTGAACCTGATTCACAAACACCTGTTACATAACTAGCCAGATCAATATCCCACAGGTGTGACTGACCTTACCACATTTGTTTTATTAACAAAAAAAGAAAAAGAAAAAACTAAAATTAGCACTAAAATGAGCTATTTTCGCCATTAATTATGTTTATCTTCACAATTTAACACATTTCTTTACACTTCATTGTATAATTAGAAGGTCCAGACCCTTTAACCTATACTTAGATGTCAAGATCATCAAAATGTGATTATCCAAACCCAATCCAGGTCAAAAAACAAGTATAGTGGCTTTCAATGGCGGCCATCTTGGAAAATGGCAGCCATATTGGATTTTTTGTGTGGCTAATGTGCTTTTTGGATAAAGTGGGTCCCAAAGAATATGTGTGCAAAATTTGATGCTTGTACCACAAAGTGAACGATCGTTTCACTAATCTGCCGCACTACAAAGGGAGCTGTGTATGAGAGCGCGTACAGTGAAACTGAATGAAAGGCGGGCTGTTGTTGCACATACATGTTGACCGTAGCGAATTCACGAAGACATTTGTTGAGCACAGAATTGATTCCCGTTTGCTCAATTACAAATTATTTGTGCTCAAGTTTAATTTTTCCTCAAAATATAATTTGTGTGCTTGCTCAAAATATGTTTCTGCGCTCAATATTGCTCCACTCTGCGCTCATAATTGAGGCACAAATGTAACGCCATATGAGAGGTAGGCTATACAAACATTCTGATTGGTTAGCTTCACAGTCGTCAGGGGATGCAGTTCTGGAGCACAGGCTGGGCTCATCAATCAAGGGTGGCATAAATTAAAGAGACACTTGAAATATTGAACTGATTGAGTCTGATCATTCACATCCAAAAATCATGTCATAAATCGTTCACAATATTTGCCAGGGAAACAAAGTGATTAGGTATTTTCCCCAAATAATGCAGCCCTAGTTTCATAAAGATATATAGATAGATAGATATGAGATAGATAGATAGATAGATAGATACTGTAGATACTTTATTGATCCCCAAGGGGAAATTCAAGATCTCTGGTCTTAATGAGTCTTTATAGCCTATACACTATATTGTCATATTAAACCCCACGGATTTAGAATGGGATGTCACTGAAGTGCATATGGGAGTCAAGGCAGGTGACCCAATACTTTTGGAAATATAATATATATTATAACATACTTGAAACACAAATGACAAAACCTCAGTGTAGTTCTGAGCTGTTGTATTGATATTCAGTGTGACTTTCAGGCATTTGGAGACCATTGGCCCTATTGTGCAGTGCAAAGCATATTGTTATCTTACACTCAATAAAGTGAGGAAGTTTTCGCCATGTGTTCCACTTTTATTAAACCTTGCACCCGGGGGTGTGGCAATTAACAACATAAGGTGTGGTCTGGCGCATGATCCAAAATACACTATCTTACACCCTCTTTGAAGTCTATAAAACTCTATACCACTGACCAAGAAAAACCTGGTCTATAGTGAAAGGTGCATATAAAGCACAGCTGAAGACGCCCTATCATGAGATGTAAGCAGCAACTCTACAGGATATAAAAATATCTCTAGGATTTTTGAGCACTTGAACGTTATTGGGTGTTGCTTTTTTTTTTTTTTTTTTTTTAAAGTATATTTTTTGGCCTTTTTGCCTTTATTAGTACAGGACAGTGAAGAGGTAGACAGGAAACAAGTGGGAGAGAGAGATGGGGCGGGATCGGGACATGACCGCAAGCCGGATTCGAACCTGGGTCCCCGTGGGCACTCGGACCCGTAAATGGTACGGACGCTGCAGCCTGCTGTGCCACAGCGCCCCCCAGGTGTTGCTTTTTTAAGGCTATGTTTTTCGATGGCAACCCCTTGTCAGTCAACAGTGAAAGTAATCAACTGTGTAGAACTATTTTGGCATTGATTATGAGACCACGGTGAAGTTAGTTTCACTTTGCCTCTGATCTCAAATAATAGGCCAGTGCAGATGCATGTAGGTTCTACTTGAGTTTTGTTTTTTATCACACCATCAATTTCCAATCAGTTCAACTAAACACCAATTCATGGTGTACACAGTAGTCTGCAAAGCAAGCACAGTTTTGTCCGTGGGACTGAACACACCAATTTCACCAAGCTATTTCAGTTTCTCTAAATCTTATAACAGAAAGATGATCTATGTTTTTTTTTTTTTTTTTTTTTTTAAATAAACTGCACACGCACACATTTTCCGAACTAGTATCTGGCAATGGCAGTTATTTCTCTCAGCATTCTGAATCCAACAACATAACTTTTTGACAATGTTCAAGTAGGTTTATTGGTGTTTCCTGGGGCAATTTGAACCAGCCTTAACTGTATCAGCAGAGCCTATTACAAGGGAACATTGGATTCTGTCTGCTGGCTTTTATTGAGGCCCCTTTTCAATCTATATTTTATGACCAGTTATGAAATTCTGATTTATGTTGTGCCCTTTCTTAGAACCTGCAATTTTCCGTCCCAACCAAAGCAGCTGGCCAAGTTGGGCGCTAGTTGCACAGTTAAACTATTCTGATTTGGAATGGCGCATGTCATGATAATGTTGTTGATTTATCAACAGGAATTTACTTCTACAGATCCCACCCGATATTCCAAGTCGACATTCTTGGGACCGTTGTGTTTAAGCGCGAGCGAGAAGACTTCTACAGTTATGGAGGTGAACGCATCAACGTCATGCACGTGTGACGTGTTATTAATGTAACAAAAAGGTTGTGGTAATGTAATGTAACGCTGTTACTTCCTTGAGTGTCTCTCTGACATGGTTCTCCTTTGTCTTCTGTGCGTGGGTTCCTCAGTTGACGACGGCACGGGGGTCATTAATTGTCTTTGCTGGAAGTCAGAGAAGTGGAAAGAGCCCGAGGAGGCCGTGAAAGGTAAGTAAGACCATTCATCTACATGCTGACTACATACTGTAGTTACCTCCGCCAAGGAGGTTTTGTTTTCATCAAGGTTTGTTTGTTTGTTTGTCTGTCTGTCTGTCTGTCTGTCTGTCTGTCTGTCTGTCTGTCTGTCTGTCTGTCTGTCTGTCTGTCTGTCTGTCTGTCTGTTTGTCCGCAAGATAACAAAACAAATATGGATGGATTTCAAGGAAGAAACGCAGCAGGTTTCTTACATTTTGCAGGTGATCCGTATCACCGTCTGAATCTAGGAGGCGGTTATGTTTTCGCTTGGCGGAGGTCTACGCTCTCGGAGTGCTTTTCTAGTTGCATTGTGTGTTTTTTTTACAATGTTATAGGAAGCAAAGATGATTATAGCAACTAGCCCTCAATTTGTGGGTTGCTGTGTCCGTGTGTGCCAAGATGCGTTTGATTTGCAAGTAGTAGCACCATGCCAGTCTCTAGCTATGGTGAAGGGTATGTGATGTGGGGCTATTTTGATTCCAAATGCCAAGGGAACTTTATCAGGATGCATAATATCCTGGATCCATGAAATAGCTGGCCTTTAAAAATAAAAATCTGCCTGCCCCTGTGTTAACCCTACTGTATGTGTTAGATTCCGCCTAGCATTTAAGGAAAACATTTATTTATTTGCAATACATTCTTCAATCACAAAGAAAATGGGTGTCCTTGGCGGTTTGATTTTTACTCATTTTTTTTCAATTAAGTCATTAAGATCAATTGTCAAATGATGATTTTATATTCCTTCCGTTTTTAGGCAACTCTAGTATGGTATCAAATACATGTGTTCCCCACTGTATCTACAGTATATGAAGATAATAAGTTGACTTAACCTGTTACCCTTCTGATGAAGATTTATGAATGAATAAGAACCCAACACGACGATTTTGTCACTGACCACACCCCTTTTTAGGAGGCAGGAAATAGTGCCACTTCGTTCCAATGGAAAATCCCTTTATGATCCATCTTAGTAACTAGACAATCTTTTTGTTGTAAAGGTCTGTGACTGAATAGGAACCTTCATTGCACTTCCCCCTCTTCCCCAGCAGGGGGCAGAGCAGGGAGCAGCTCGAGTGCGGCGGGCCCCTCCGGCGGCTTCAACGTGGAGGAGCAGCTGAGGCGGCTGCAGCAGACCCAGCGAGGCCTCTCCTGCCTGGACATCGGGGACCTGCTGCGGGTGCGCGGCACCGTCAAGACCTCCAGGGGCCAGAGGGAGGTCATGTCGTCCATCTTCTGTGAGTGGACAGTCCTGCTGGGTACACACACATAAACACACACACACACACACACACACACACACACACACACACACCCCTGCATGCCCCCATCCATTAACACATCATCTGTCTACACACACACACACACACACACACACACACACACACACACACACTCACTTGTATAAGATAAGTCTTACCTGTATTAGTGTCTGTCACAACTGCATGTGTTTGTGTGTATGTATTTACACACACACTTGTGTGTATGTATTTACACACACACTCTCTCTCTCTCTCTCTCTCTCTCTCTCTCACACACACACACACACACACACACACACACACACACACACAGACAGTCATACTACATGTAATGTACACCCACATGGTATTCACATAGGAATTGATATTAAGCCAATCTTCCAAGACAGACACGCACACATTGAGAGTTCAAATACTATGAATGCAAGTGTTTATGAACCTCAAAATGTTATCACATTCAGCTGCACATTTGCATCATACAAAAACTGAAAAACAGGTTCACCTCCACAGGGTATTTGTATTGTTAACACGTGGTTTATGCTTCATGTGGTCACACACACACGCACACACACACACACACACACACCTGCATGCCCCCATCCATTAACACATCATCTGTCTACACACATGTGGCCTTGGAGTATAGAGCAGCTTGCAAACATGCATACCTAAGCAGGAATCTACACACACACACACACACACACACACACACACACACACACACACACACACACACACACACTCACAATGTGCTGCCGACACACTTTATGGACACACTCAAGTATGCTGCTGGCCAAATTCCAGTGTCAGCTCACCCAGGCAGGTGTGAGCATATCAGCATGCGCAGGGCAGACTGAGTGAAGTGTTTCCTGGTAATTCTGCACTTTAGCGTACTGTATTGTACGGGTCACGATATGCAGTCACGCTTTTGAAAAATGTTCTGATTATTATTATTATTTATTTATTTTTTTTGCAATGAAACATCTGTTTATTTCATACCGGCCTTTCTTTTTGAAACCAAGGTTATATCTTCAGATTGATAACTTGCACTGGCCAAAAGGAAATGACTCAAAAGAGATGAATGCACAGGCATTCAATGCCAACGTACAGTACATGTTATTAATCATATGACGGGGCAGACAGCTAGAACTAGTATACTTCATTGTTCCTGGGTATGTAACTCATGGAGATGTTACCATGGAGATGTAGTTGTTTGAATTGTGATGTGATGTTAGAATGCCTGACGTGCGGCTCTCCTGTGTTCTTTATGTCAGTCGAACTACTCGGTGTTAGCCAATCACGTGATTGCTCATTTAGAGAACCGTGGTTATCTTGATTCTCTCACATAAAACATAGGGACATGTGTGGGCCTTTGAGGGCGTATTGGGGAGGTAACCAGGTAAGCCATGCTGTTGGAGGTGCAAACAAATGCTGCCACGTCATTGACATCACCTAGTAAGGAGCTGCTCAAGGATATTGGTTGCACCTCCAAGTGGTCTGTGATGTTATTAAGATTGTGTGAAAGAATAACCTTTACGATTGGTGTTTGTGTGTGTGTGTGTGTGTGTGTGTGTGTGTGTGTGTGTGTGTGTGTGTGTGTGTGTGTGTGTGTGTGTGTGTGTGTGTGTGTGTGTGTGTGTGTGTGTGTGTCTCCTGTGATGTGATGTGATGTCTCGTGTGTCTGTGATATGATGTGTGTGTGTGTGTCCTGTGATGTGATGTCTCGTGTGTGTGTGTGTTTGTCCTGTGGTGTGTTGCAGATAAGGTGAGTGACCCGGTGATGGCGGTGCAGATCTCCTGGATACAGGAGCTGCCCAAGCTCTACCGGAGAAGCTACCACCGGCCCTTCCCTCTGGACAGTGGAGAAGCAGGCGCCGGCGCTGCCATGTAAGCCTTCTGTAGCACTCAACAGTGTGTGGGTGTGTGTGCGTGTGCGTGTCTGTGTGTGTGTGTGTGTGGTGTGTGTGGTGTGTGCGCGTCTGTGCGTGTATGTGTATTTGTGTGTTTGTGTGTGTGCGTGCACCTGAGTGTGTATGTGCGCACAAGTTATTTGCTGCAAGCACTCTTTCAAGGAGAGCAGTACACACATGTACATGTACACCTACCCAAGGAGAGACCCTGTGCACGTGGACACTTGACAAAGTATCCTTGTCCTTTGGAGTCAGCATGTTAGTGCTCCGTGTCTTCTGCCCTCTCTGGCCTCCAGCTGTGACCCGCATCTGGGAGTAGAGAGAAGCACTCGGCCTTACCGTCGTTTCCCAACTATTTTTTCTCATTTCGCTACATGCGGCTCCAAATCACTCACTCGCTCATTTCCCAACTATTAGCCGCGGCTTATACATTGATTTTGAAAAAAAAAATCTTCAGCTATGAGGTTACTACACAGAGGCCGTTCGTATGGTATAAATATGGTTTTGTTTTCTTCAAAGGGCCCTCCTTACGCCAAACAACTTTGACAAGATTTGGGAAAGATTCTTGATTGTTGTCTTTTGAGTAAAGCTTGAATAGGGAGCATGAGTTAAAAATACTCCAATCTCTCAATAATCTTTCCCCAAATCCTGTCAAAGTTATTTGGTGTAAGGAGGCCCTCACTTGAGTAAAACGCTATGTCCTGTGGCTAAAACACAATGCGGCTAATACACAGGAAATGAACTGTAATATGTTGCGGCCCAAACGCCGTTCGCTTCCAATTCCAGTCCTTCATTTTTGAGCCAGGCGTGCAGAAAGTGTCTGCGGAGTTAATTACGCCCACGGCGAGGCGTGTGACCTATATAGCTTCATTGGCGCTCCGTGGGGGTGCGCGGCGTGTGTTAATGGCGTGTCAAGGTCACGTCTCTGAGTCCAGCTGTGCGTCTGCCGGCACATTCACCTGTGAGCTGCACAGTGCAGCAGTGTGTTGCGGACCAGACCACACACACACACAGGCGCATGGAGTTATGCCCAGCTGCTCACATATGGCTTTGTGGCACATGGACACACACACACACACACACACACACACACACACACACACACACACACACACACGCACACAGACAATGAGCCTGGAATGAGTCACCAGTGTGTGAGCACACGTACTTACACACACTCAGTATGGGAACTGTATAGGCCAGTATTATGTTTTGTGGTTTCCCACCAAAGCGCACGGCAATAACAATGGTTTGGGGAACTTGCCCAGAGTATGAGGGGATCTCAGAGGATGGGGTTTCAGTTCAGCCTTGTGCATTGCTGTTTTTTGGTCTTTTATGTATGTTCTTTAAGGTGTACTGTATGCATATAGATGCCTCGACTGTACACGAAAAGTGTATTTATATACAACCCCCTTTCCAAAAATGTTGGGATCTTGTGTTAAACATGGCTGTAATCACCATATGCTTTTTTTTTTTTTTTTTCCTTTTTGCAAAAAAAGGAAAAAAGTTTTTTGAGCTTTTCGCCTTTTTCCCGATAGGTCAATGCAGAGGGCCAGGAAGTGTGTGGGAGAGATAGGGTGGGAGATGAGATGACCGCAGGTGGGATTCGAACCTGGGCTGTATACTGCCAATATACTTGTCTCAGTATAACAGTATTAAAAAATGCTCAGAATGCAGTAACGACCGAGACATAAAATGTTTTGCTGCAGTAGTATCGCTCACTGTTGTCCAAAAATAATCACTTCTTACAAACTGAAATTGTACCAGTATGCTAAATGGTTAAATAACTGATAGAGAAAGAGAGTCCAGAGGTGAGATAATCTTAGTTTCAGTGAAGAAACTTGACTACAGAGAAATGCTGGGTAAACACTGATTTGCCTTGCACAGTAATCCTCTCTTGAGCCACTGTTTACTGTATGTAAAAGTTGTAAACTTCCGTGGAATTATGAAATACCGAGTACGGGTTGGTCATTATTTCTGAAAAACTAGGCACTTTCTTCTCTCTCCCCTTCGACCTTCATCTCCTGTAACATTTGATCAGTGTTATTTTCAAGTTGATATAGGTTAGTGCTGAACTTGTAACTACTACAAAGTATTGTTAACTGTCTTATGTCATGGGGGAGGTCATACATGATCTTATGTGGTAACTGTGTAAACAATATTCAAACCAAAACAACTGCACCCCTGTACTAAGCTATGACACTTCTCAACAGGATAAGTCTGTTTTTGCTCCGTTACTCACCCCAATGCTACCTTAGTTGGAAGCAGAGTTGTAGATGAAACACTCAACGCTCCAAATGTCACACAGATAAGCTTGCCTTTGCCCATTTCAAAGCTTTTGAACAGCTACTGCACACTATGGCCACAGCTGGAGATGCCAGTTGAGTTCCTGCAGTTTATTATATATTGTTATTATATATAGTTTATTTATATATTGTCTTTGTGTTTGTGTTTGCCCCGGTGCCACTGCAGTGCAGGTGGCCAGACGTCCTTCTCGTCGCTTCTCGGTCGAGCCACTCAGACGCTTCGCGACTTCCTGCGGGAGAAGGAAGTGAAGCGGTTCCGGCCGTACGACGTTGAGCACCTGTTGCTGCCCCTGGCTCCCCAGCTCCCCCTACAGACAGACAGCCAGCAGGTGAACCGCAACCTGCAAACCTTGGCCGTGTTTCCCAGATTCGTTAAGAAGCTCTTAAGTGCTAAGAACGTCTTAGGAGCGGACTTAGAATATTCTTAGAGCACTGCTAAGAAGTTCTTAGCACTTAAGGGCTTCTAATGAATCTGGGAAACGCCCTTATGTGTGTGGCATGGCAGCCATATTTGCTTTGTTTGAATTAATACATTACCTTTGAAAGCAGTCTGCGATCAGTGTTGCCAGATTGGGTTGAGTGATTTCCGCACACGTTCAAAAACCCGCCCTCTTCAGCAAAAAAACGCCCCAACTACGATCCATTTAACTAACAATGTTATTTGCCTGCCTAAAGCTTATTTTCCCCCGCCCCACAAAGTCAAAAGTTGCCCAATTGGGCGGGCACCCGCCCAATCTGGCAACACTGTCTGCGATTGAAGTCCATTTGTGATGATTGTACACAAATGACTTAACATCAGTATTTAATGTAATAACGATCAAAGTATTGTTGGGTTGTGTTGGATTGATTTTTCTTTTGATTTCATTTGAAAAACCAAACTGCAGTTTGAAAGAAAATTCCTGGAATTGACAATAAAAAAACAGCATTATTTTTGCACCTTCGTGAAAGTTGACTTTCACAATCCAAACCCTTTGATTCTAGTCCAAGACACACTTCTTTTTCCAAATCAAATTCAGCAAATTACACGCTGTTCCGTGCACACACACACACACGTGCGCGCACACACACACACACACACACACACACACACACAGCCCTCCACTCTTAACACCCAGTCTTGGCTCTGTAAATGAGAAACAGAGTGACTTGGACTGAGCCTTAATCAAAAACAGCTAATCAACACACAGCAGCCCCAGGACCACAACACAGAGGGCTGTCATTTGATTGACTCTCGAGCTGGAATATCCTGAAATCCCCTTGCCAGAGCTGTGAACTGTGTTTTCTGAGGGTAAATGAAGTCTCGATGTTGGCCTGTCTTGTTTTATCAAGTATATAAACGACTCCCAAGTGCAGTGAGTTTTGATCTCGCTAGCCCATCTTAAGCTCATCTGACTCCAGTTTGATCAGATGGTCTTGATTATTTTAGGCGTGTGTGTGTGTGTGTGTGTGTGTGTGTGTGTTTATGCCTGCCTGCCTGCCTGTGCCTGTCATGGTGGGAGTGTGTGTGTGTGTCATGGTGGGAGAGTGTGTGTGTGTGTGTGTGTGTGTGTGTGTTTATTTATCAGTTGATTAGTTTAGGCTTGTGTCCACACAGAGGATTTGAGATGGCTCTGCTTAAAAGGAAAAAAGCATCAATACTTTATTATAGCTACAGTTACTGTATATCCATGTGTTTTGCAGCGCCAACAGCAGAGCGATCAAACACACTGGTGATTTATGAATGAAATGAATTTCTCCAAAATAATCTATCTGCACACTTCAATCCTTTTTGCACGTTTTAATAGCCTGCAGTAGCTTTCTGTCAGATGACCGTCCTCAGGACAGCTAGCTAGGCTATTGAAACCTGCAACAAGGATTGAAGTGTGCAGACAGTTTATTTTGTCAGTTTTTTGTTGGTCTGGCCCCTTCTTCCTCGCGAGTGCAGAAAGGTAGTGAAAGCTAACTCCTCTATGGATGAAATGAACGAAATATTACCCCCCCTTAATCAAATATATTTAATATGATATTGTTACACTGTTTTTGGAACATGCAGCCCTCTT
>NC_084994.1:34782493-34784993 GCF_963854185.1 Sardina pilchardus | reverse complement strand
TCAGCAGGGTGTCCGACCTGCCACAAGAGGGGGACATTCATGCGTAATAAATGTGTTGCCATCTCTCTGACAAACATCTGTATCAGCTTCACGTTTCCTGTTCCCCTGTCGGCCTCTTGTCAATGGACAATTACAGTAGACAACTTTGGCATACAAGAGTGCACAGTGAACAACAAATACCGAATAGAAATTAAAAAATAAAAATATTGTTTTTTAAATGGTACTTTCTGTCTCATTTTATTCATAATATTACTGCATCTAACGCAAGCGTATGTGTTCACATCATTTGATACAATGGGGAAAAAAATAAATGCTTCAGCTCACGAAGGCTACTGCACAGCAGCCCTATTCCCATGCCCCTGAGAATCTACCCCATGGCAACTACCTAACTGTCCCGTTGACATATTGTAACGTAGAGTCGAGGGAAACCGCTGTCGAAAACGTCAGTGTTTCCTATAGTAGCATTAGTCAAATAAAGCCCGCGCGCACCGAATTGTACCCTGATCGTGATGCGGAGGAGGACCTCGGCGTCTTATTACCGACAACCAACCCAGTACAGCGCGACGAGGTTTTCCCAGCCCCAACTACAACGAACGAACGAACTCACGTCAAGCCCAGCCCCGCTTGCCTGCTTGCCCAAATCGCTTTGCGCTTCCTCCCTAGCTCAATGCCTGCAAGTCTCTGCACGCAGCATTCGGCGGTCAATGCGCCGGTCTTTTCCAAGTGCCCCGAGCAACATTGAGGAACACCCGTGGACACGGAGCATTGTGGTCAACACAAAGGACCCCAGCGAGAGCCCGCCTCGGGCAAAGAAAGGTGATCATTTCTTCATCACGCCTCACGAGCCGCCCGACGCTGCCCCGGTTCCGAGAGTAGCCTAGACCTTAATTTGGATTCAGCTGATCAATGTAGTATAGCCTAAGAAGGCGGTAGAGGTGGCTTGTTGTCAGACATTAACGTCCGAGCGTTTCGTCCATCAAGACCATTAGAAGTTGTTTGGCTTTCGCGCCGGCCACAGCGCAAATACGCGCATAACATCAGCTGGGAATCTCTTTTTTTATATATACATGTTACTGACCACGGAGCGAGGAGAACAATCGAATGCCTTCATTGAGAAGACCGCCACAAACACCAGCGGATTTCTTCGTGATTAACCCACTTCGGAGGACCGAGGTCCTTCTTGCCTGCATTATTTACTCTGATATACCTGGAGAATCTGCTCAACCCTCGTCACGATGCAGCTCAGGACAGTTTCGGACGTAAAGGTGGTGGACGTGGAGAAGAGACGTCACCCCTCAAAGCATTACGTGAGTGTTTTTTTACCTGTGCGCACTCATCCTATTGTCTGACTTGAATGCTACAAACTGTCGAAACATTTATGAATGAGCAGATTCATTTCTCTTTGTGGACCCCAATGAATGTGCTACAGGCTAATATTGGGAAGAACGGCCGTATGGTATACAAGGGAAGTTTGCATTATTGGCTGCGGCGGAACCACCTGTATTAATTAATTATCAATAGGCTAATCTTTTTAAAAAAAAAACATAAGATATTTCAAACATAAGATATTTCTAATAATGACGTTATGGTCTTTAAAGCATGACACATTATGCATTTCCCCCGTTAGACTGCATCAACAACGAATATGACAATGTAGTTGAATATCTTAATGTGACTGTCCTCAGGATACATTGGTTAAATGTTTACAGCTACAGAGAGGACTTAGGGCGCACTCTCCACAGCTCACTGTTGATCTGCATTCATTTAGTTGGTGAAGCATGTAGACTGACAGTCACACCCCCTCAAGCATAGCCACAGCATACTGTTCATGCACAATGCAGAACCCTCCTCCCTACACACACACACACACACACACACACACACACACACACACACACACACACACACACAGAGATAGAGCTATAGCCTGTCAAATCTGGGTGCATAGAAACTAAATGTGAAGTTGCAAGTTTATCATGTGCTCATTCACGCTAATGTACCCCTTAGCAAATTGGCTGTGACCTGCTTTGTAACTTGCACTCGGTGACCTAAGCAGATGACGCGTACACACACACACACACACACACACACACACACACACATACACACATTCACACGCACGCACACACACACACACACACACACACACACACACACACACACACAGATTGCTCTCTCTCTCTTCTTCAGAGAGTGTTTGATGACATCAGCTCAGTTACGCTCTGTTGCAGGATATCAGTGCGAGACCGCGTCACACTCCATAGAAGTTCACATCAGAAGTTTTCGGAGAGTCTTGTGCCAAGTTGTGTTTTGGAAATTGGTGGGGAGGGATGATTTTGTCCTAGTTTCTGCATGACATCTCAAGGGAGTCGCTTTCTCTCCCTCCTTACCCTCCTTACCCTCCTTCCCTCTATCGTTTTTCGCTCTTTCTCTATCTCTGTGTGTGTGTGTGTCTGTGTCTGTGCCTGTGTCTATCTGTGTGTGTGTGTGTGTGTGTGTG
>NC_084994.1:34774993-34779993 GCF_963854185.1 Sardina pilchardus | reverse complement strand
CCTGTCAGCGCGACTTTGTGTGCGTTTCTGACGTTCCCCGTTCCTCCGTTCGGTTCTAGGTCTTTTGCTGTTCCGTTTCAGCCACCGGCAGGTCTCGTCACGTCCCTCCATCTCGTTATGTCACCCCGTTCTGCGCCATCTGCGAATGCCCGAGCTGCCTTTCGTGCCAGGGCAGTTTTGTGTGTGTGTGTGTGTGTGTGTGTGTGTGTGTGTGTGTGTGATTGTGTGTCAGTGTAAGCGTGAGTGTGAGTGTAAGTGTGAGCGTGAGTGTTTGTGTTTGTGTGTTTGTATCACTCGTGCCACGGAGAATCTAGCCGCACCTGTGTGGCAACATTATAATAAGCAACTAACTGCTGGTTAAATAGCAACATCTCTTAGGGATGAAACGCTGGAGAGATACTGACAATAACACACCTAACAGTTTCAGCTTCTGTGTACTGTTGAGGAGCTGAGGCGTGAGATGCAAGGGACTCTGTTCTGGGAACAGCCAATGGCACTCTCTCCTCCCGCGTTCCAGTGCCAATATCCAGCGATCGCGTCAGTTGCATTATCACACTGTCAGTTTGCATGTTGCAGTTGCAGAACTGAGGGAGTTCAGAGCTAAGAGACGCCAGAACCCATTCGGATGATTTACCACTCGTGTCAAGTCGGTGCGTTAAGATACGAAAAGAGAGTCATTCATGAGTTATTACTGGTAGCTCTGCGTGTTGGGGATCTAGCAACATTCAGCAGCTCTTTGCCAAGGGAGTCCAGGCTCAAAACTGGCTCTTGGCCTTGCACCATCACACCAAAAAGTCAGGCTCATTGGTTTGGCAGTCAGGGCGACCATATATTATTCAACAGTGACAGTACTCTATCACTTCCAACTCTATCACTCTATCTTTAGGCGTGTAAAAGTACACAAATTCCTACCAAACTGTTTATGGGACGTTAACCTGTTTACTGCTTGGGGCGCATGTATATGCCCACAATGAGTGCGTTCTAGAATGCCAAGGGCGCATATATGTCAACTGACTAAACTGGCATGCAGTCCTCCACTTGATAATGTCTGCGTAAGAATCTGAACTTAAAACAATCTCACATGCAAAAAAAAGCCTATTGTTGATATTGTTTAAGGCTCATTTGATACATTCCGTTCACATCTATATTGCAACAATATTATTGGACTGTTGTAGAGCTCCATGCACCTGCACTCTAGTTTAGAATAATGACATTTTTACATTGCAGCCTGTCGCGCCAGTGTTAAGGGTATGGATTCAGTCTCCATCGAGTCCAATTACTTGACCAGTAGCCAGAAGTGTACGGCGTAAATGAACACGAGAGGAATGGCCACGAGATGGATGGCTGTGGCCACGAGATGGATAGCCGTAGCCACGCTTTTGCAGCCAGAAGTCTATCGCGTGGAGACGAATGGACGCTCGTAGCTATGTAGCCGTGAAATGCGAACGAGATCTATCTTGTAAATGGAAGGGATGCTGATCGCTTTGCTGGTCAGTTATAATTTTTCAGTGGTGGGGCTGAGATGGCATGCTTTGTAATTCTCATTAGGCCAAGGTCAAAGAGGTCAGTTCCTACGTGGCCCGAGAACTAATAAATTATCTGTCTTCAATATGCCCTCAGCGTATAGTGCATAATCGCTAAATAGATTAGAAACAAGGGCCGTCTAATAGTACTGCGCAGGCTTTTTGTCTCGCATAGTAATGCACGTGTCCCTTTAGATGCATTGGAGTGCCCTTTGGCGGTCTTTGGTATTATTTGCCCTCAATGGTGCCTTCCAGGCAGCGCTGCCTTCAAGGCACTACTCCCCTCCATTTAGGGGTAGGATGAGGGTTGAGGGGGTTAAGGTTAGGAATAGGGTAAAGGTAGTGCCTTTTAGGCTGTGCTGCCTGGAAGGTGCCGTTGGGGGCAAAAAAACACCATTGAGCGCCCTTTGCTGTGCTGTGCTGATGCTGAAGAAGAGTTATAAGATAGATAAATAGATAGATCTAAAGCAAGACAGAAAAAAAAGTGGTGGACGGAGTTATTTGTTTGGTTAATTTAATATTGTCCTCCTTCAGCGACTCCTCCCTGTTTGTTTTTCCCACTATGATTTGATTGTCGTCTTCGCTTGTTCTTCATTCTATGTAGTTTCTCTACTTTTTCTTCCATCCATCTCGCCTCCCTGTTTTCTCTCTCTCTTCTCCTCTCTCCTCCTCCTCCTCCTTGTCTGGGTGTAAGAAGGGAGTGTGTTGTGGGCCTGCTGGAGCGTGTTGTGTGTGTGTGTGTGTGTGTGTGTGTGTGTGTGTGTGTGTGTGTGTGTGTGTGTGTGTGTGTGTGTGTGTATGTGTGTATGTGTGTGTGTGTCTGTGTGTGTGTGTATGTGTGTATGTGTGTGTGTGTGTTGTTATTGTTTTTTGCCTGTCGGCAGCTGGCTGAGCCGAGACCGTCCGTCGTTCCTCGATGCTCGAGGTGACATCATAGAAGATGATCCCATCTGCCGGCACAAACAACATGTGTGGGCTCTGTGTGATTGACTGTGTGTGTGTGTGTGTGTGTGTGTGTGTGTGTGTGTGTGTGTGTGTGTGTGTGTGTGTGTGTGTGTGTGTGTGTGTGTGTGTGTGTGTGTGTGTGCCTGAGTGAGTGTGTCCAACTGCGAGAGTGTGAGGCAGCGAATACAGTGATGCAGAAATGACAGGTGCGCATATGCCTCCTCGCGATGCTCAATTGCTCGTCCTTCACATGGAAGAAAGACTCCGTGTTTTTTCTCTGTCACTCACAAGCATCTACACACTCTTTCGCTTATTTTTTCTTCACTCGCTTGTTCCCTTTCTCTCTCTCTCTCTCTCTCTCCGCCCGAGTGATGGGAACCTGACCTTCAGTCAGCTGAGGAGACAGAGGCCACCGTCTGCTCTATCTATCCCACGATGCCTCTGTTCAGACGTCGGTGAGAAGGGACCGCGTCCGCTGAATTGGCACTTTTTTTTCTCCCTCTCCTTCGCTCCTTCTCCCTCACTGCCCCCCCCCCCCCCCTTCCTCACTCCTCCAGGGAAGTGCTCTTTTGCTCGGTCGCCATTTCCTGTTTCCGACTTGGTGGGGAGGAAGTGGGAAGAGCAGGGTGGGGATGTATGGGATGGGCCGAGGAGGGTGTGTGTGTGTGTGTGTGAAGGTGTTAAGGCACGATGATGTGTAGAGTAGTACGCGGAATAGTTTTGTGTGGGTGTGGGTGTGTGTTTGAAGGGGGGGGGGGGGGGGGTTGGGGGTGGGAAGGGCAGTCGGCAGTCTGGAAATGATCTAACAGGATGTCACGAGTGGTGGTGTTTTGGGGGGGTGTTGGTCCTGGTGGGGTTGCGTGGAGAAACAATGCCTGAACTTGCGTAAATGAAAGGCGTTCAGGGACTCTCCCGCTCCGACTCCCCCCTACCCCCCCTGCCCCCTCCAACCCCTTCCCATCGAGAGAGGGATGTTACTCGAGCGCGATCGCTACACGATTGTTTGGCTGCGCGTCAAGAGGATGTGAGGTCACTCGGCTATTATAAGGGTCAGCCTTCGCCGAACAATGAGGACTGTGAAGCCGGAGCTTCGTCCAGTAGCGGTGGTAGCAGCAAGAGGAATTATGATGTCATTAGCAAGTTTAAAACGTGTCCAGAAATGTAAGGGATGACACGCTCGACCACCTCGTTTGTCATGTTTGGCTCTTCGGCCAAGGGTATCAGTGTCACCATTGTCTTTCTCGGGCTCGGGGAACTCCAGAGGGTCAGAAAAGAGCATCTGTATGTAGATGACCTGCTGATAACCTTGAAGGGGCAGGATGTGCTCAAAAAAGACAGAGCATGTTTCTGACATAATCAATGCGTTTGATGTCACACACAATCGGCTACATTTGGGTCAAGGGTTAGCCCAAGAGGTACGCATGGCATTGGTACATGCAAGGTAGAATATAGTTGCCCTATAACTAGCACTATACTGAATGACCGAGCATGTTTCTGACATAATCAATGTGTATGATGTCGCACACAATCGGCTCAAAACATGGACTCTACATTTGGGTCAAGTGTAGCCCAAGAAGCACACATGGCATTGGTACGTGCCAAGTAGAATATAGTTGCCCTATAACTAACACTATACTGAATGACCGTGCACTGGACAGTCAAGAGGCCTGTCCATACTGAGGGCAGTTCAGTGACTTTTAAGAGTAACCCCAGCATTTTTAGCCGCTGTGCTGTGCTTCTTTGTGGTTCTGACAGTAAAAGCTATCTTGGTGTAGAGCAAGTAGCCTATATGGGTTAAAGGGAAAAAAAGAAAAAAAAAAACATTTGGTGAAGAAGAGAAGATGGCGGTTGCCTTTTTTATGCACACTTCTTTAAATAGATCCTCTTAGGCGGGGTTCCGTGTATTTAGTGGCTAGGCCCGAAGTCTGTGCCCCACCAAGGTCCCTGCCAGGGTTCTCTTCTCCTCTCTTCGCTTCGCTTCTGCACAACGGAACATTCCGGCACCTTCCTCTGCAACTGTAAGTGCTTCTTCCTTGACTCTAAACTCTCAAACCACGCCATTTTCTGCTTTTGTTTGTTTGCGACTGGCACATGCGAAGAGGATGAAGATTTAATGCCGAACAAGCTTGAAAGCGAGGCGCAAAAAAAAGTGCTTCTGCTCCGTGACGGGATTGAAAAAGATGGTATCGGCGGATGACGTATTACAGAACATGCCGCGTGTTCAGAGGGGCCCGTGGTAATATAATAATGTCCGCCGCTGCTGCGCATTTATATCATTTCTCCCTGTCGAGGTATTGATGTTTGCTGCGAGTGTTCTCTTTTTTCCCCTTCTTGTTCAGAATGAATGAACTCTTTGTCCTCTTTTTTTTTCTTCAAGCTCGCATCTAATTGGAAACAACTGATGAACAGCCTCTTTCTCGTTTCAACTGGAAAATGTGAATTTATCAAGAAAGAGAGAAAGAAAGAAAGAAAGAAAGAGGGAGAGAGAAAGAAAGACAAAGAAAGGAAGATAGGGAAAGAGAGAGAGAGAGA
>NC_084994.1:34764993-34769993 GCF_963854185.1 Sardina pilchardus | reverse complement strand
CTCCTCTACCGTCCCAGCGCTGGGCCGATGTGCTGACGCAGCCGCTGACCTCAGAGCAGCTGCGGTGGGTGTAGTAGCGGTGCTGGGAGGCCTGGGCTGTGTGTGTGTGTGTGTGTGTGTGTGTGTGTGTGTGTGTGTGTGTGTGTGTGTGTGTGTGTTGTGTGTGTGTGTGTGTGTGTGTGTGTGTGTGTGGGGGTGTGTGTGTGTGTGTGTGTGTGTGTGTGTAGTAGCGGTGCTGGGAGGCCTGGGCTGTGTGCAGAGGGGAGTGAGTGCAGTCACGCCCCCAGGAATAGCTGCTGTGTGTTGAGTCCAGTTCAGAGTTGAGAGAGGGAGTGCAAAGTCTTGTGTTGTTGTTTTCTTTTTTTTTTTGCTCCTGATTGTTCACTCTCTCTCTTTTTTTCTCTTTCTCTCTCTCTCTTGCTCTCTTTCTGTGTCTGTCTGTCTGTCTGTCTGTCTGTCTGTTTGATTCAAATAATCCATGCATCTCTCTCTCACACACATACATTATTTGTCATTTTTCTCTCTTCTTCTCTGTTCTATTCCTCACACACACACACACACACACACACACACACACACACACACACACACACACACGTGCCATTGTTATGGCCCAGGCTCTTTGTTTCAGTGCATTCTGAAGTCTTGCATCATCACTCCTCTGACTGCTCCCCTGAGACTCACATGGCAACCATTGCTGGAAGTGTGTGTGTGTGTGTGTGTGTGTGTGTGTGTGTGTGTGTGTGTGTGTGGTTAGAGGAAGAGAGTGGGAGAAAAATTGATGAAAAGAGAGAGAGAGAGAGAGAGAGAGAGAAAGAGAGAGAGAGTGAGAGAGAGAGAGAGAGAGAGAGAGATTGGAGAATGACAGAGAAAACGACTGTGTGAGAGAACAAGTGATTGAGAGAAGAAAAAGAAGAAAAACAAAACAAGTTGGCATGAGTGAGAGAGAGAGCGATGCCACAGAAGGAAAGAAAGAAACAAAGAAAGAAAGAAAAAAACGAAAGGATGAAAGGATGGAAGGGAGGGAATGAGAGAGCAGGAGATCCATCATGGTGCTATGGCTCATCCACCCAGACAGCTATAGGACATGTGTCTCCCCACTGTTAGAGCTCTGACCCGGCTAAGCACTTGGCATCGGCCGTGATCTGGGCTAATTTGGCTTCGCCAGCAGAGGAGGCGAAATGTTCATTTGTTCAACGCACGCCGCAAACGACTCTGCCCTGGCAGACTGTAAGGCTCAGTACATAACTCTTGTGTGTGTGTGTGTGTGTGTGTGTGTGTGTGTGTGTGTGTGTTTGTGTGTGCGTGTGCAACCTGTAGCTCGGAGTTTATCCACGCACACTGTTTGTCTTTGAGCTCACCGTGGTCGTGTTTATTGAACAGCTGTGTTTTGTAGATTGTCTGACACAGGCGCGGCCTTTGGACGACGTAGCCGGCTGTAAACACTAGTCATGCTAGTCGTACATGAATTACAGAGCCACTTTTACGGACTGAAAGGAAATGAATAAAAGAATGAAAAAAATAAATAAAAATAAAAACCCAACAAAAAACTATTTCAACAGAAGAGACGAGGTAATGACGCATGATGAGTTGGTTTGACGCTCTCTTGAATCGAGCCATTTTTTGTCAGCCGGAGTAAAGGGCCGTCCACACCAAGAACGATAACGATAACGATAACTATAACCATAACGATAAAAGCGTCCACACTGGCCAACGATAAGAAAAGTCTCTCCTCATGTTAATGAATGTGATGGCTAGAATATTATGGGTTCTGATTGGCTGTTAGCTTTTTATCGTTCTCAAAATCGCTCTGAAAGTGATCAACAACGATATCGTTCTTCATGTCGTTATCGTTATAGTTTAGGTGTGAACGTTGTCATTCATATTAACGAGAGCGATATTTATTTATAGTTATCGTTATCGTTATCGTTCTTGGTGTGAACGGCCCTTAACTCACCCGGGAATTCAGAACAAGAGGCAAAATCTTAAGTGCGTCTTTTTGCCAAAAAAAGAAAATGGGTCATTCGACCCGACGCACTCCCTGACGAATGCACTAAGTCAGCAAACAAAAGCATTCAAAGGGGGGGTGCATCAAGGTCCTCTGCAGTAGAGAGTTGCCGTGCGGCTTTTTGCGTCAGTACTGTATGCAGGCAGCACATGGTGATCTTGCAGTCTTACCCCAAAAATAACACACGTCACCTGACCAGCACAGCTGCTGACAAGGGCACCGCTCTGACACGTACACCTCCCCTGAGTCCTGTTTTTGGAGTATATCAAAATGACACATTTTTGTGGGAATTTTTTTGTAGCTCTCTCTCTTACACCTTTTGTGTGGTGAGCGTTCTGGCGCATAATGGCTGCTGTGTATCACCCAGGTGGGTGCTCCACGTCAGTGGTGGTTAGTGAGGGTAGCCCTTCACTGTGAAGCGCTACATGTAGCATGTTGTTGTCTGTTGTTGTTGTTGTTGTTGTCTGTTGTTGTTGTTGTTGTTGTTGTTGTTGATGATGTAGGCTACCTTCATAGCTTCTCACCCACCCCTGATTTCTCAGCACTGAGTGAGTTGATTCAGATTCAGATTCAGATTTTATTTGTCACATACATACAGTACACTGCAGTGAAGCAAGAAAACAATACATTCAAGATGTCACGGGGGCTATTGCAGATAGAGGAAAAAGAGCTACAGTATATTCAATCAGTTCCGTTTAAATACCGGACGGCTTGGGGGGAGAAACTCTTCCTGAGTCTCTCAGTCCTTGCCGCCAGTGTGCAATATCGGCTTCCTGAGCGTAGCAGAGAGAGCAGGCCATAGTCTGAGTGGCTGGGGTCTCTGAGTGCTCTTCTCAACCCTCCATCCTCGGTCCTCCAGGCTCGTTCGCACTGATCTTTAAAGAACACTGGATAGACTATCCCATTGTTGCCGCCCCATCATTCCTTATCTAGATCAGTGGGAATGAGCCCGAGGACTGAGGATCGAGGACCGAGGAGAGAGGGTTGAGAAGAGCCGTGGGTATTCACGATGGTCTTGTCCTTACATTGCTTGGTGTAGGTTAGGTGTTAGGTCGACTCCATGATGATTGAAAGCGCAATCAAAGCACGCACATCCAATTAAAAAATGGGAGCAGGACTTTTTACTTATTGACACCATGATGATGTCATGGTGCTGACCCGAGGTCAGGGCGGGTGGTTGTTGGTGTTGCGCAATGGAGGAAAGAACCTGCTCTACCGCTCTACTCTGACCACCGTGTGAACTTTTGAACAGGCGCTGAACTTACTGACTAGACTAGACTGGGAGGTGTGGGAGAACTCAGCCAAACCAGGAACACCTCATTGGTTTTGATGTCATATCTGAATTGCAATTTAGTGTGTGTGTGTGTGTGTGTGTGTGTGTGTGTGTGTGTGTGTGTGTGTGTGTGTGTGTGTGTGTGTGTGTGTGTGTGTGTGTGTTTGTGTGTGTGTGTGTTTGTGTGTCAAAGAAAGAGACTAGGTTTGTGTGCATATGTGTAGTGTAGGTGAATAGGTCCACAGGTACAGTATGTGCTCTGTTTAATTGTGGAGGATTTAAATGTGTTGATTGGCCTGAGTTTTGAGTCTGTGTTTTAATGGTGTCTTCATGGCAACGGGTTACTGGGCCACTAATGAGCACTAACCCTCTCTCTCTCTCTACCCCTCTCTCTCTCTCTCTCTCTCTCTCTCTCTCTCTCTCTCTCTCTCTCTGCAGGTGTATCTCATCAATGTAACTTACTCCGACACCACCTCCCACGTCATCTACAGAAGATACAGCAAATTCTTTGACCTTCAGGTAAGCCCAGCCCCATACCCCCACCTCCCACCCCCCCACCCCAGTCAGTCCCGATATCTGGTAGAGTGTGTATAACCTAAACCTTCATATCGTAATTTCCCAACTATTAGCCATGGCTTGCCACATTGATCTTGGAAAAACTTCTTCAGCAACGAGGTTAATACACGGTGGTCAGTTAATGTGGAATTATTACGGCTTTGTGTCTTGCATAAAACACTGTCCAGCCGTTTACACACAATGCGGCTAATACCTCAGGAGATTACTATAGACACAGTAGCAAATGAGTAGAACAATGTGCATCTGCCCTAATTCCCATACTTACTCCGAGTGAGACAAAGCGTTTAGCTAAGTGTTTTATATACGCTAGTTGTGTAACGTATTCGAGGAGCCGCAACAGATGCAATTACCGCCAAGGAAAGCGGCCGCGATGTTTCGTGTCTCTCCCGAGCGCGGTGTTTAGTCATTTGATTTGGAGCTCGTGGGCGCCAAGTTCTGCTTTCTAGGACAAGTGATGGATGACTCACCAGCTGTCAGTCAGACGCAAGCTGTCACTCCGAAGTGATCATCCTCACACACACACACCCACACACACACACACACACACACACACCATATGCATGCATCAGATCGTGATACACTGTCACACGTGGTGGCAAGCACGTTCGTACACACACACACAAATACAGCTCGCTGCACACAATCGCACAGATGTATTCACATACCATTATGTGCACATACACACGCACAGATTTACTCGTAGTCTGCCTCACAAAACACAAAGGTATTCACACACATACACCCAGACTTGAACATGTTAATCTACTCTTATGCTGTTGCGCACACGCAAATGCACACACACACACACACACACACAAATACACAGATGTACTCATATACCATAATGTACACACACACACACACACCCTCTCACACACACACACACATTTGATAGATAGATAGATAGATAGATACTTTATTGATCCCCAAGGGGAAATTCACATTTTAATACCTTTATTAGTGTTCACGTTTTACAATAGATTTCATTGAACACAAACCATCTTAGATACCGCATTGTAAACCCACTAGCCTATGC
The DNA here is from genome assembly GCF_963854185.1 of Sardina pilchardus. NCBI lineage: Eukaryota > Metazoa > Chordata > Actinopteri > Clupeiformes > Clupeidae > Sardina > Sardina pilchardus. Next base: position 34,765,100 of record NC_084994.1, on the reverse strand, counting down.
CACACACACACACACACACATGCACACACAAATGCACAGATGTACTCATATACCATAATGTAAACACACACACACACACACACACACACACACACACACAACACTCT
>NC_084994.1:34739407-34749793 GCF_963854185.1 Sardina pilchardus | reverse complement strand
GAAAGGAGCTTTTGTGTGTGTGTGTGTGTGTGTGTGTGTGTGTGTGTGTGTGTGTCAGGAGTTTTAGCTAAGGCAGCAGAATGGGAGAAATAGAGTGGGTTAGCCACAGGAGACAGAGCTCAAGTCAACTTGGCCTGGGAAAAGCCCAACCAACCAGCATGGTGCTGAGCTAGACTGGAATGAAACCAGGGTGAACTCTTCACACCCACACACACACACACACACACACGCAGAGACACACACACATAAGCACACACAAGCACACACGATCAGAGACGCGCACACTAACAAACTCACACACACACACACCACTAACACTAAGGTACGTGCACTCACATACACAAACACACTCGCTCAAATAATGCTCTCTCTCTCTCTCTCTCTCTCTCTCTCTCTCTCTCTCTCTCTCTCTCTCTCTCTCTCTCTCTCACACACACACACACACACACAGACCACTAACACACACACGCATTCACTCAATCACAATAAGCTGTCACCCCACACCACACCGTAGACAAATAGACTATGGACAAATAGAAAAAAAGCACCACTGCAAACCAGACAAGCGAACACACATAGCAGATACTGCACACAGAAAGGCTGACCCATGCATACACACACACGCACACGCACACGCACACGCACACGCACACGCACACGCACACGCACACGCACACGCACACGCACACGCACACGCACACGCACACGCACACGCACACGCACACGCACACGCACACGCACACGCACACGCACACGCACACGCACACGCACACGCACACGCACACGCACACGCACACGCGCACGCGCACACGCACACGCACACGCGCACACACACACACACACACACACACACACACACACACACACACACACACACACACACACACACACACACACACACACACACACACACACACACACACACACACACACACACACACAGGTCAAGGCCTAACCACGTATATACATTTGAGTGTCACACACTGTGACATGCTGGCTCTAGGCATGAAACATGAACGGGGAGACCACGCAGAGATTCCAAAAGAATAGTGAATTTATTAAATAAAGATAATTAACAAAGACTAAATGATAAATATATACAGTGATGTGTAGTGTAAGTCAGTATAATGGAAGTAACCCAAAGGTGTCATGCCATAATCAGTCTAGGGGTTCTAACAACTAAATCCAAACGCCGGGAGGAGGAAGCAGAGCGTGACTGTTGGAGATGCAGGCCTTTTATGCTCCTGCCCATTAGGTGCACCTAATCACCATCACCTGCTCAGGATAGTAAGGAGGGGACAGAGAGGGAGAGAGCATAGGCAAGCCACACAACAGGGCGGGGTCTAAAACCCACCCGTATCCGTTACATATCCCCCCCCTTAAAACAGAAGCCCACCTAAGTGGGATTCTGCAAATACTGTAAACAAAATAATACTTAGACAAAACAACCATAAATCAACCCAGTCCCAAATAACCCACTCACCCAACTCTGGACACATCCGTTTCCCACTTTCACACGCACAGAATGCACACTCTCACCATGCACTCAACTCATGCTCACCATGCACTTAACTCATGCTCACCAGTCACCCAATCTCCTGAACCACAGCAATTCTGGTACCTAGAAAAGCAATTTAAGAGGCACAGGAACAGAGAGACACTTGAGAAGTTACTTGCATACAACATTCAACCCATTACACCATATCCAGACGCGGGACAACGCATCTGCAACTGCACTATCCACGCCCGAATATGGTGAATCTGTACATCGTGTAGGCCTAATTGCTAAAACAACGCCCAACGCACCAGACGTTGTTCTAGATTCTAAGTGAAAAACGGCTAACGGATGATTATCGGAAAATATGACCACTGGGTGAACTTCTCCACCCACATACACACCGAAGGGCTAAAAACCCCACACCAAGGCCAATGCTTTTTTCGCGATTTCCCATTCGTTGAGTTGGAAAAGATTGACAATAAAATCGGATAAAATTGAATAATACTCGAATACGAGCCATCTAGATCGTCCAGAACGTCACAACTTTTCAGCTGCGGCGACAGCAAGCAGTCATCTGGGCCACTCACACTCCCCCCATCAGCTGCCACCCTCAGAGGAGAAGGAGCTGCAGACCCAACCGCTAGAACAGCCAACAAATTCCGAAACTGATCTGCGAAATGCAGAGAAGCGGGCTTAATGGACTTCGGCTTACCCTCCATTTGACAGGTTCGACATGTTTTTATAAAATCTGCTACATCTCGCCTCAATCGCGGCCAGTAGAACTGCTGCAGTAGGCGAACATAAGTTTTGCGCACCCCGAAGTGCCCCGCTCCCTTCCCGTGTTCTGTCTGCAACACCGGATCCCGGTATCTCTTCGGCACGACAATCTGCAACAACGTCTCAGTCAAATCATTATTGGACACAACTTTACGAACAAGCAAACCATTAAGAATAAAATAGCCCTTGTCTGCGCTCGGCAGTTGGTCTTCTGACAAGGCCACATCCAATAGCTCTGCCAAGCAATCATCCTCTTTCTGGGCCAAAATAAAATCACTGCGTTCAAACGCTGCTGGCAAATTAGGTAAAGGTGGGAATAAACATTTAACATCGGCGAGCTCACCTGAATCATTCGCTGCCTGTGCGCAACTCTTTGACTGAGTCACCCCGCACGCAGCACGCAACACCTCAGGGAATTCTGCGGCACTTGCATTCTGCTCAAAATCCCTTTGCTCAATGGACACCATTGGTGGTGCTGGCCCACAAGGCCACACACGGTCCCCGGCCAATATGTTACCCAAAATAACATGAACACCTGGGACAGGCAATGCTGGGCGCACCCCAACAATAATTTCACCCTGAACAAGATCGGAATTTAGGACGATTTTGTGTAGAGGAACTGACATGGTTTGCATACCTATGCCCTGAATGAGTACACTATTTCCTGTGTTGGACTGAACTGAAAACGGCAAAACAGATTCCACCACAAACGTTTCTGTAGCCCCCGTGTCCCAAAGAATTCGAACAGGTGTTTTGTCTAGGCTACCCACAAGTGAGATGAAACCGTCCGTTATAAACGGGCCATAGCCCCCACTGCCATGATCCCTGGACTCGGACGCACACCGACCCTCCACAGGAGAGTCAGGCGCCCCCAAGCTTGAACCTCCTGCAGAGGCAGTGCCGTCTCGTGGGTCTTTCACCTGCGCAACCTTAGATGTACGGTTAACAAATCCAACATGGGCAACGCATCCCACCCCTATAGGCGAATGCGGTTGGTTGATGTCTTCCCTGTTTTTATTTTTACCCCGAAGCACTGGGCATTCCCTCTTCCAATGACCATGTTCAAAACAATAGTTACACTTATTTTCAGTGTCGGTCTTGCTACGATTTGAATGTTCTTGTCTGAACCCAGACTCACCATAATTCCCATCCCAACGAGTAGATCGCTGCTCACCCCAAGTGTGAGTCACAGGCCTGCGTGGAATATACTCATTACCTCTAAAACTAGTTCTATGGGTTAAATTATACTCGTCTGCGAGCACGGCCGCCTTCTCGGCAGTTTTAACATCACGTTCATTAATAAAAGTTGCAAGCCGTTCCGGGACAATACGTTTAAACTGCTCCAACACCATTAAGTCGCATAATTCTTCATAAGTGTCGACCTTTACAGAGGAACACCAGCGATTGAAAAAACCAACGAGGTCTCTGGCCACCTCGGAGTAAGTTTGTCGCTCATTTTTTCGCCAGTTTCTAAATCGCTGCCTATAGAACTCGGGGACTTGTTCGTAAGCCCTCAACACCGCGTCTTTCACAGCTCCATAATTCTTGCGATCAGTCATGGACAAAGCAACATACGCATCTTGGGCTCGGCCTGGTAAAACAGTCTGGAGTAACAAAGTGCGCTCCCCGTCACTCCACCCCCGTTCATCCGCGATGCCCTCAAAAAGCGAGAAGAAAATGTCGGGATCCGGGTCACTAAATTTTGGTAAAAACCTGATCATCTCCGAGAGTTTTCTATCTGTGCCAGTCCCACCAGAATTACCGTCACCCCGCATTTTCCCCTCCCTGATCAACTGCAACCGCTCTCTTTGAATCTCGATTTCTCTTTCCTCCTGCTTGTCACGAAGTTTCAACTTATCATATTCAAACTGACGTTCTTTCTGCCTGTCCAAACGCTGTTTCTCCAATTCAAGTTCCTTACTTTTGCGCTCGGCTTCCTTTTGCTTGCGCTCGGCTTCCTTTTCTAAGCGATTAAATTCTAACTCTTTTTCCCGCTCAGCTGCTTTTAATTTTAACATTTCCATTTGTTGCTCAAAGCTAAAGGCAGAAGGAGGTGACCCTTCCTCTGGGCCACTGGGTGTAGAGGCCGCTGTAGGAACTGTCGGAGCAGGATTTAAGTCTACTTCTAAAATGGACAGATTTACCAATTTTGATCTAACTTGGTCTCTTAATTCTTGTTTTTTAAGCCCACTTGCCAAAAAGTCCTCGAATCCGTAATGCTCAGCCACTCTGCGCAACTCAGCCTTCGTGAACTCATCTAAGTAAGTCTCTGATGGACACGCAAAAAAAGCTTCCATTTTGCCAATATTATTTTTTTGACTGGCTGAACTAAAACATGCGCTTCTTTGCCAATGCTCGCTAAACCAATGGCTCAGACTTAACAGCGTGCAAACCGTAGCTAATTAGACACAGGTGTACAACCACCCAAATTAACCCACAAGACTAGAGCCGCCCCGTATCTAACTGAAAACCACTGCCCTGACTATTTCTAAAGCCTAGTCTTCAGTGTGTCCTCATGCAATTGAGTTAGTTAACCCCAGCGCGTTCGACACACCAAAAACAATAAACCAGAAAAAAATAACACCCAGCGGTAAGCGCTCTTGCCTTGCACGGGGTTTCACGTTTGCTCAGGTAGGTTCTAACCTACCAACCCACCCAATTAGCCATTACACCTGCACCACATTAGTACAGCACTGTCAGTCTCCCCTGCAGCGGAATGTAACTTAAAGCTGCAAGTAGCCCCAAATGCTCCTCCTCCACGACAAATCAAACAACCAATACTTCAATTAACTTAACAATAACAAAATCTCAACTACAAAAATGATAAATTATCCAAAATACTAACTTACCAATCAATGATTCAAACAATTTCAGCGTAGGTCTCCCCAAATTTCCAACCAACTGCACAGGTGACTACACCCGTCAGCGAATTGAACTTTAGCGTGGAAAAATTTACTTTACCAAATTCGGGAAAAAATCCCGGAGAGTCCCCATATGTGACATGCTGGCTCTAGGCATGAAACATGAACGGGGAGACCACGCAGAGATTCCAAAAGAATAGTGAATTTATTAAATAAAGATAATTAACAAAGACTAAATGATAAATATATACAGTGATGTGTAGTGTAAGTCAGTATAATGGAAGTAACCCAAAGGTGTCATGCCATAATCAGTCTAGGGGTTCTAACAACTAAATCCAAACGCCGGGAGGAGGAAGCAGAGCGTGACTGTTGGAGATGCAGGCCTTTTATGCTCCTGCCCATTAGGTGCACCTAATCACCATCACCTGCTCAGGATAGTAAGGAGGGGACAGAGAGGGAGAGAGCATAGGCAAGCCACACAACAGGGCGGGGTCTAAAACCCACCCGTATCCGTTACATATCCCCCCCCTTAAAACAGAAGCCCACCTAAGTGGGATTCTGCAAATACTGTAAACAAAATAATACTTAGACAAAACAACCATAAATCAACCCAGTCCCAAATAACCCACTCACCCAACTCTGGACACATCCGTTTCCCACTTTCACACGCACAGAATGCACACTCTCACCATGCACTCAACTCATGCTCACCATGCACTTAACTCATGCTCACCAGTCACCCAATCTCCTGAACCACAGCAATTCTGGTACCTAGAAAAGCAATTTAAGAGGCACAGGAACAGAGAGACACTTGAGAAGTTACTTGCATACAACATTCAACCCATTACACCATATCCAGACGCGGGACAACGCATCTGCAACTGCACTATCCACGCCCGAATATGGTGAATCTGTACATCGTGTAGGCCTAATTGCTAAAACAACGCCCAACGCACCAGACGTTGTTCTAGATTCTAAGTGAAAAACGGCTAACGGATGATTATCGGAAAATATGACCACTGGGTGAACTTCTCCACCCACATACACACCGAAGGGCTAAAAACCCCACACCAAGGCCAATGCTTTTTTCGCGATTTCCCATTCGTTGAGTTGGAAAAGATTGACAATAAAATCGGATAAAATTGAATAATACTCGAATACGAGCCATCTAGATCGTCCAGAACGTCACAACTTTTCAGCTGCGGCGACAGCAAGCAGTCATCTGGGCCACTCACACTCCCCCCATCAGCTGCCACCCTCAGAGGAGAAGGAGCTGCAGACCCAACCGCTAGAACAGCCAACAAATTCCGAAACTGATCTGCGAAATGCAGAGAAGCGGGCTTAATGGACTTCGGCTTACCCTCCATTTGACAGGTTCGACATGTTTTTATAAAATCTGCTACATCTCGCCTCAATCGCGGCCAGTAGAACTGCTGCAGTAGGCGAACATAAGTTTTGCGCACCCCGAAGTGCCCCGCTCCCTTCCCGTGTTCTGTCTGCAACACCGGATCCCGGTATCTCTTCGGCACGACAATCTGCAACAACGTCTCAGTCAAATCATTATTGGACACAACTTTACGAACAAGCAAACCATTAAGAATAAAATAGCCCTTGTCTGCGCTCGGCAGTTGGTCTTCTGACAAGGCCACATCCAATAGCTCTGCCAAGCAATCATCCTCTTTCTGGGCCAAAATAAAATCACTGCGTTCAAACGCTGCTGGCAAATTAGGTAAAGGTGGGAATAAACATTTAACATCGGCGAGCTCACCTGAATCATTCGCTGCCTGTGCGCAACTCTTTGACTGAGTCACCCCGCACGCAGCACGCAACACCTCAGGGAATTCTGCGGCACTTGCATTCTGCTCAAAATCCCTTTGCTCAATGGACACCATTGGTGGTGCTGGCCCACAAGGCCACACACGGTCCCCGGCCAATATGTTACCCAAAATAACATGAACACCTGGGACAGGCAATGCTGGGCGCACCCCAACAATAATTTCACCCTGAACAAGATCGGAATTTAGGACGATTTTGTGTAGAGGAACTGACATGGTTTGCATACCTATGCCCTGAATGAGTACACTATTTCCTGTGTTGGACTGAACTGAAAACGGCAAAACAGATTCCACCACAAACGTTTCTGTAGCCCCCGTGTCCCAAAGAATTCGAACAGGTGTTTTGTCTAGGCTACCCACAAGTGAGATGAAACCGTCCGTTATAAACGGGCCATAGCCCCCACTGCCATGATCCCTGGACTCGGACGCACACCGACCCTCCACAGGAGAGTCAGGCGCCCCCAAGCTTGAACCTCCTGCAGAGGCAGTGCCGTCTCGTGGGTCTTTCACCTGCGCAACCTTAGATGTACGGTTAACAAATCCAACATGGGCAACGCATCCCACCCCTATAGGCGAATGCGGTTGGTTGATGTCTTCCCTGTTTTTATTTTTACCCCGAAGCACTGGGCATTCCCTCTTCCAATGACCATGTTCAAAACAATAGTTACACTTATTTTCAGTGTCGGTCTTGCTACGATTTGAATGTTCTTGTCTGAACCCAGACTCACCATAATTCCCATCCCAACGAGTAGATCGCTGCTCACCCCAAGTGTGAGTCACAGGCCTGCGTGGAATATACTCATTACCTCTAAAACTAGTTCTATGGGTTAAATTATACTCGTCTGCGAGCACGGCCGCCTTCTCGGCAGTTTTAACATCACGTTCATTAATAAAAGTTGCAAGCCGTTCCGGGACAATACGTTTAAACTGCTCCAACACCATTAAGTCGCATAATTCTTCATAAGTGTCGACCTTTACAGAGGAACACCAGCGATTGAAAAAACCAACGAGGTCTCTGGCCACCTCGGAGTAAGTTTGTCGCTCATTTTTTCGCCAGTTTCTAAATCGCTGCCTATAGAACTCGGGGACTTGTTCGTAAGCCCTCAACACCGCGTCTTTCACAGCTCCATAATTCTTGCGATCAGTCATGGACAAAGCAACATACGCATCTTGGGCTCGGCCTGGTAAAACAGTCTGGAGTAACAAAGTGCGCTCCCCGTCACTCCACCCCCGTTCATCCGCGATGCCCTCAAAAAGCGAGAAGAAAATGTCGGGATCCGGGTCACTAAATTTTGGTAAAAACCTGATCATCTCCGAGAGTTTTCTATCTGTGCCAGTCCCACCAGAATTACCGTCACCCCGCATTTTCCCCTCCCTGATCAACTGCAACCGCTCTCTTTGAATCTCGATTTCTCTTTCCTCCTGCTTGTCACGAAGTTTCAACTTATCATATTCAAACTGACGTTCTTTCTGCCTGTCCAAACGCTGTTTCTCCAATTCAAGTTCCTTACTTTTGCGCTCGGCTTCCTTTTGCTTGCGCTCGGCTTCCTTTTCTAAGCGATTAAATTCTAACTCTTTTTCCCGCTCAGCTGCTTTTAATTTTAACATTTCCATTTGTTGCTCAAAGCTAAAGGCAGAAGGAGGTGACCCTTCCTCTGGGCCACTGGGTGTAGAGGCCGCTGTAGGAACTGTCGGAGCAGGATTTAAGTCTACTTCTAAAATGGACAGATTTACCAATTTTGATCTAACTTGGTCTCTTAATTCTTGTTTTTTAAGCCCACTTGCCAAAAAGTCCTCGAATCCGTAATGCTCAGCCACTCTGCGCAACTCAGCCTTCGTGAACTCATCTAAGTAAGTCTCTGATGGACACGCAAAAAAAGCTTCCATTTTGCCAATATTATTTTTTTGACTGGCTGAACTAAAACATGCGCTTCTTTGCCAATGCTCGCTAAACCAATGGCTCAGACTTAACAGCGTGCAAACCGTAGCTAATTAGACACAGGTGTACAACCACCCAAATTAACCCACAAGACTAGAGCCGCCCCGTATCTAACTGAAAACCACTGCCCTGACTATTTCTAAAGCCTAGTCTTCAGTGTGTCCTCATGCAATTGAGTTAGTTAACCCCAGCGCGTTCGACACACCAAAAACAATAAACCAGAAAAAAATAACACCCAGCGGTAAGCGCTCTTGCCTTGCACGGGGTTTCACGTTTGCTCAGGTAGGTTCTAACCTACCAACCCACCCAATTAGCCATTACACCTGCACCACATTAGTACAGCACTGTCAGTCTCCCCTGCAGCGGAATGTAACTTAAAGCTGCAAGTAGCCCCAAATGCTCCTCCTCCACGACAAATCAAACAACCAATACTTCAATTAACTTAACAATAACAAAATCTCAACTACAAAAATGATAAATTATCCAAAATACTAACTTACCAATCAATGATTCAAACAATTTCAGCGTAGGTCTCCCCAAATTTCCAACCAACTGCACAGGTGACTACACCCGTCAGCGAATTGAACTTTAGCGTGGAAAAATTTACTTTACCAAATTCGGGAAAAAATCCCGGAGAGTCCCCATATGTGACATGCTGGCTCTAGGCATGAAACATGAACGGGGAGACCACGCAGAGATTCCAAAAGAATAGTGAATTTATTAAATAAAGATAATTAACAAAGACTAAATGATAAATATATACAGTGATGTGTAGTGTAAGTCAGTATAATGGAAGTAACCCAAAGGTGTCATGCCATAATCAGTCTAGGGGTTCTAACAACTAAATCCAAACGCCGGGAGGAGGAAGCAGAGCGTGACTGTTGGAGATGCAGGCCTTTTATGCTCCTGCCCATTAGGTGCACCTAATCACCATCACCTGCTCAGGATAGTAAGGAGGGGACAGAGAGGGAGAGAGCATAGGCAAGCCACACAACAGGGCGGGGTCTAAAACCCACCCGTATCCGTTACACACACACTCTCACATGTGGCTGTTTGCACACCTGCTTCCTCTGGGACGCCCAGATGTGTAGTCATATGCTTCATCTCTCTCTCTCTCTCTCTCTCTCTCTCTCTCTCTCTCTCTCTCTCTCTCTCTCTTTTGAACTTTCTCTCTGATCTATCTATCTCTCTGTCACTAGGTAACGTCCTCTCTGTCTCTCTCACTCTATCCCATGCTTTCAAACTTTTTTTTCTATCTCTCCGTCTATCACTCTACTCTTTTTTACCTCCCTCCGTTGCCCTTTCTATGCACTCTTTCTTTTGAAGCATGTGATAAAGAGGGTGTCCCAATTCTCTCTGTTAATCTCCTGCCTGTGTTTATTTTCCCTATCTGTTTCCTCATATCTCTCTTGCTCTCTTTCCCTCCCTCCCTCTCCCTCCCTCTCTCTCTTTCTCTTTCTCTCTCTTTCTTTCTTC
>NC_084994.1:34701907-34709407 GCF_963854185.1 Sardina pilchardus | reverse complement strand
CCTTTGCACCACATGTCAGGAAAATGTCCTGACAGTAGAATTAAGTTGAACAGTTTCAACACTGCACACTGCATCTCTGGGGTGCTATATTTGAGCATTTCATTTCGAATGCTATCTGGACCACTAGATTTTCTTGGCCGGAGAGAATTGGACTGAGTGGATAGCTCTTTCATTGTAATGATAAAGTCTAGAGGATTTTGGTTATTTTTTATTTTTTCTTCTAGTGTTTTGAGCCTTTCTTTTATAATTTGTTGCTCTGGGACACTTGTTTGTATGTCTTTATATAGACTTTGGAAGTGTGTTCTCCAAATGTTACCATTTTGAATGGGTAATGGCTCTGGTTCCCTATGGTTGAAACTGTTCCATAAATCCCAAAATTGATTTTGGTCAAGAGCGCTCTCAATATCTTCAAATTTATTTTGAGTGTATTTTTGTTTTTTGTTCCTAATTGTATGTTTGTATTTGTTCAGAGTTTCAAAGTAACTAACACGTAGGGCAGGGTTGTTTGGATGATGATGTTTCTCATTTGCAATTTTTCTAAGTTCTTTTCTAATGCTTTTGCATTCATGGTCAAACCACTTGTCTGTCTTCTGCTTTTTGAAGGGTTTAAATTTCCGTTTTCTAAGGTTTGCTTTAATAGCAGCTTTATGAAATATTAAGTTAATATCTGCAGTGGCCTTATTTACACCTTCTCTGGTAAGGGCATATTTATTTTGATCAAAATCGAACATGTCCTTTACCAGTTCAGGTGATTTCAAAACTGTGGTGAATTCATCTTTACTGTCTGGGGCCCATCTGTATCTATGGTGTGAGTTATAAAGCTCACAGACTTCTGTTTTTGTGCCACTTATTTTGTCTGAGCGTTTCAAGTACACGTTGATCTGGTTGTGGTCAGAAAATGGAGACTGCTGTCTGACAGTGAATGCACTGATAGTGGAGGGGTCCATGTCAGTGATTGCATAGTCTACTACACTGGATCCAAGAGCTGATGAGTAGGTGAATCTCCCTAAAAAGTCCCCTCTGAACCTACCATTAACTATGTACAGGCCTAAGGCACGACAGAGTTGCACTATCTCCTTGCCACTTTGATTTATTTCAGTGTCAAGACTGTGTCGGTAGGTGGTGGTTGGTGTGGGGAACAGGGGAGCTTGACCAAATAGATGGTTATTACCCTGTGGGTCAATAACATCAGGCTCCGTTCCTGTTCTTCCGTTTAGGTCTCCAATTAGCATTATGTTTCCCTGGGCCTGGAAATAGGCAATTTCTGTGAGAAGTGTTTCAAAAATACTCTCCTCAAAATAAGGAGAGTCTATTGGAGGTATATAAATTGCACAGAGATATATATTTTTATCATTTATGCCCAGGGTTTTATCTAATTTTAACCAGATGTGCGATTTTCCCTGTTTTACAGGTGAGATCTGGTTCCAGATATTTTCTTTGCACCATACCAAAATACCTCCCGAAGTTCTGCCCTTGCGCACATTTTTTAATTTAATTGAGGGCACTGTGACTTCATTATATCCTGGAGGACAACGAGTGACTGCATCATTTTGACACCATGTTTCTGTCAATACAATTATATCTATACCTTTGATAGAGTTAATAAAATCAGGGTTTCCGCTCTTCAGCTCAAAAGCTGAAGAGCGAAGACCCTGGATATTCCAGCAACTAATATGAAATGAACACATTGAAAATACAAAATCAAAATGGACCTTATTTAGCCAGACCTATGAGAAAAGAAAACCTACCAACATCTACAATAGTGTTTAATGATATAGGTTTTTTTTTGTTTTTGTTGTTGTTGTTTGTTTTTTTTTTTTTTTTTTTTTCTTTTCAAGCAGTAGTAATAATAATGATTATAATGTTGATCATTCTAAAAAATATATATATATATTTCTGGCTTTTTCATTTAAACTAACTTAACCTAACTTAATCTTATTTAACTAAAACTTTAACTTAACTTTACATAACTTAATATAAATAAACAAACTTATCACAATTTCATTACCTTACTATAACTTAGCTTAACTTATCTATCAACTATCAATTTAAACATAAACTTTAACTTTAACTTAACTTCACTCTGCTTAACTTAACTTAACTTAACTTAACTTAACTTAACTTAACTTAATACAAATAAACTTATCATGACTTCAATACTTTACTATAACGGAACTTAACTTAACTTAACTTAACCTAACTTACTTAAATCAATTTAAACTTACTGTTACTTAAACTTTAACTTATTTAACTTTTTTTTTTTTTTTTTTTTTTGATAATAATATTCTATACTGAAATATCTTATATAGTTCTTATCTTAAAGAAGTCGCGTGCATAGAGTGCGCAGCATCTCCCTGATGTCTCCCAGTTCAGGTGTTGCATGAGGGAGGATGGGGGGAATTGCCTGGCCAGGAACTGCAGCTTGGCTCTGTAGCAAAGGGTTGGGAGGGGGTCGTGAAGCAGCTACTGATGCAAAGCTTTGCTGCTTTGGGCGGGGGGGAGGGAAAGTGGCAGGTGCTGCTCCACTGCTTTGCTTCTGTGGGGGGGGAGGGGGGTAAAATGCTGCTCCATGTGAGTGGGGAGGAGGGCAGGGGGCCTGTGATGCTGCATTTCTCTCCTGCTGGTATTGGGGAAGGGGTTGATGTGTGGAGGAAAGTGGTCTCCTGTGGTGGAATTTTTCAGTGATGGGGTTGTGGGCCCATGATGGGTTTGGGCTCCAGGTTGAGCTGTTCTTCCTGAAGGAAGGGTTGATCTGGGTGGTGTACTGAAGTTGAAGATGTTGCCCTGTGTGGTGTCCTGGATGGCTGCGTCCCATTGCTGTGTCTTTCAGGGACTTTGCAAATATGTTCACCCTCTCCTTGTGTAGATGGAGTCCATCATAGAGGTCCCATGTGCCAATGGTTGGATGTTCAGCCAGATGGACGTTGGGCAGATCGGCACATCCTCTTCTGACCTCCGCGTTGATATCATGGATGACATGGGGAGGGATGTCTGTCCTAGGCAACAGTGAAGAAATCACAATGCGTGTGTCAGGAAACTCTTTACTGGCCTGTTCTGCCATCTTTGTCATAGCTCCAGCTGTTTTCTTTTGGAGTCTATATAGGTCGTTGGTTCCTGTGTGGATCACCAAGCATTCAGGGTTATTGAGAGTCTGTTTCAACAGCAGCTTCATTGCCTGTCCTGTCGTGCTGCAACGCTTCGAGAGTACTCTTTTTCCAGGAAAAAGCTTCCTTGTATCCAGGAATTTTCCATTTGAGTCAGCGAGCAGGACCACTTCTGGATGTGACTGAGTAGTAGGAAGCTGAGCTGGACAGACCTCACTGTTGACCGCTGACTCTGTGGGTGCCACAGGAGGTGCCGCAGTGTTGCTGTTGTGTTGGCTGTTGAGTGGAGAGGCCGGAGCAGAGAGAGGATGGGGGTCCGAGACACTGATAGGCATAGTCTGTGTCTCTGAGCTTGACATGTTGGGGGCTGACCGGAGTTCCTGTATCAGGCGATGGACTTGCCCAGTTAATTCTTGCTCTCTCCTCTCCGCATCCTCTTTGACTTTGGCCAACTGAGCACGAAGCACACTGTTTTCCTGTTTCAACTGACCACGAAGCATACTGTTTTCCTGTTTCAGGGCCTCCAGACTCCCATTAAGACTTGATTTCAAGGCTTTGCTCTCCTCCTTGAGATGTTGAAATGCCTCTACATTTCTTTTGAGGTCTGAGGCCAATGATTGGTTGTCTTCCTTTAGTTGCTGGAAACCCATTTTAAGCTCCTGCAAGGTGTTGTCTGGCGGATCAGATAATCTGGACTGGGTCTGCTCTTTGAATTCGGCAAAGTCCATCTCGAGCAGGGCCATTTTCTCCTTAAGTAGGTTGGTGAGACTGATAGGCGTTGGAGGAGCAGACATACACTCTCTCTCTCTCTCTCTCTCTCTCTCTCTCTCTCTCTCTCTCTCTCTCTCTCTCTCTCTCTCTCTCTCTCTACTGCCCTGCGTGTCTTTCTACCCTCTTGAGTCCTCTGTGAGATCCTGAGTCATTCTGATGTGGCGCATACTGATAAGCTTGTATTTCATGGAGAAATGTTTTTAAAGGCACACATCCGCACTCTCTCTCTCTCACACACACACACACACACACACACACACACACACACACACACACACACACACACACACACACACACACACACACAGACACACACACACACCACACACACACACAAAGTTATGCATACTGTCTCAGCATATTTGACATCTTTAGATTATTATTATATAACAAAGTTGAAACTAAATTCAAATTCATGTCCAAAGGAACTTTATTAGCATAACTGGTTGGTACAGTGTTGCTAAAGCAAGTGGTACAAATAACACAGTAGAATCACAAAAGAAAGAAACTATTTGAACACTTAAGCACTACTCCCCCTATCTTCGAATCATCTTTTCTATTCTCCTCCTCCCTCTCTCTCTCTCTCTCTCTCTCTCTCTCTCTCTGTTATCCTCACACCTGCTTCTGGTTGCAGTATCAGTGTCCATCAGGGCAAGGTTCTTGTGGAAGTCAGTTTGCAGCATGATGTCACACACACACA
Source organism: Sardina pilchardus (assembly GCF_963854185.1). NCBI lineage: Eukaryota > Metazoa > Chordata > Actinopteri > Clupeiformes > Clupeidae > Sardina > Sardina pilchardus. Next base: position 34,704,832 of record NC_084994.1, on the reverse strand, counting down.
CACCCACACACACACACACACACACACACACACACACACACACACACACCACACACACACACACACACACACACACACACACACACACACACACAGACACACACACAGAGAGAGAGAGAGAGAGAGAGAGAGAGAGAGAGACAGACAGAGAATACACACAAGCTTCCAGTAAGCCCAAGGCCCACCTACTCTGTTCTGCAATAACACTAAAAACCTCCTCCTCCACCACCACCCCCTCCTCCTCCTCCTCCTCCTCCTCCTCCAGCCCTACTGCAGCCGTCCCAGCCTCCCCGTAACCCCAGGCCAGCTGTAGGGTGGGTGGGGTGGGTGATGGGGATGGGTGGGGCTCTGGGGATGGTGGAGGTGGTGGGGCTCAGGGTGGAGTGCTGGGGCTCTGCTGACGCAGTCAGCTGGTCCGAGCTCCTCGAGGATAATCACAGCAAGCTGCCTGTGTTATGAAATATTCCCCTCACTGCGTTTATTTGTGACATAAATGACCCTGCTGTCTATGATGTCAGAGAGTGTGTGTGTGTGTCTCTGTGTGTGTGTGTGTGTTTGTGTGTATGAGAGATAGTGTGTGTCTAGGCAGATGAGATAAGTCTGTGTGTAAACAGGACTAGTTGTAATGGGTAAGGATCCAGGTTTTCCAAGCAGAAGCCTGGAAAGTCGTGAGCTCGATACATTGATCAGTGAACACATCTGTTCGTCACCTTAGATACAAGCGTCAGCCGCATCAATAAAGATGTGTGTGAGTGTGTGTGTATGCATATGCATGAGAGAGGGGATGAGAGAGGAACGCAGAATGGATAAGCAGACTCGCAGAACTTTATGGAAAAGGGTTACAGAGTTCATTTTGACAAGAAAGAGTGTGTGTGTGTTTGTATTTGTATTTGTATTTGTGTGTTTGCTTTTAACGTACTAGAGGCGTCGCTTCAGGGTATAACTTGGCTATTTGGTTATTCTTTGGGGAGTTGTGTGTGTGTAGGGGTGTAAGTAGACTTGCAGAGCTGGCTTTCGGCACCAGGGAGCCACAGGTTGGCAGGAGAGCAGCAGGAGGAGGCCAACAGCAAGAGAGGAGAGCTGGCTCACACACACACACACCCCACACACACAAAAAAACAAACAAACACACACACACACACACACACACACACACACACACACACACACACACACACACACCCACACACAAAACCCCCCACTCCGTCTTCATCTCTGTCTCTAGCTCCCCATCAATCATTTCCAGGTTTTGCCTTCATGCCACTTTCTCTGTTGTTTCCTCTGTCTTGTAAACATCTCCATTTATTATAATGATTTCTCTCTCTCTCTCGCTCTATCTCTATCATTCTCTCTCTCCCTCTCCTCCATTTCTCTGTGGTCTTTTTGTCTTTATTTCTCTCCATTGTTTGTTGGTTTGCCGCTCTAAAACGCCTTCATTTGTTGCCAGTAATGTTTCCCTCTGCGTTAATGGTCGTTGTTTGTTTATTTCAGTCCCATAAACATGTCCTTTTGTTGATATCACATAGTTTATTTCTCTGTCTGTTTGCCCCCCTCCGTCTCCTGCGAGATTGTTTTACTGGCACATAGGACTCTCCTATTGCCAAAGCACCCATTAGGCCCAAATGAATGGAGTAAGAAGCAGTTAAACGTAGACATGGAGGTGGAGAAGGTGCAGTGGTGGACTTGGAGTCGGTTCTCTCTCTTTCAGTAGTTTGTTTGTTCTATCTGTCTATCCACTCTTTCTCTCTCCCTCTCTTTTTTCTTTCTTTTTTTCTCTCTCCTCACACGCCTCCTTTGTGTGTGTGTGTGTGTGTGTGTGTGTGTGTGTGTGTGTGTGTGTGTGTGTGTGTGTGTGTGTGTGTGTGTGTGGGCCGGAGGAAGTGTGTGTTTGCTGTCCGAGCGTGGGCCGCTCAGTTCTGCTCCTTGGAGGAGTACTGCTCTGCTCTTTACCTCTCTCCTTTCCTCTCCTCCCCTCTCCTCCACTCCTCATCCCTCCTCTCCTTTCCTCTCTCTCTCTCTCTCTCTTTTCATTACCTCCAGCACTCTTCCTTTCTTCTCTCTGTTTTCCCCGACACACCCTTTCCTCCAGGAGCCTCCACCCGACCCCACCTTACCTCCTCCTGTGCACTAATGCCTTTCAGATGCTCCCCTCATACCTGACCTGGACAACACACACACACACACACACACACACACACACACACACACACACACACACACACACACACACACACACACACACACACACAGACACACACACACACACACACACACACACAGACAGAGACACACATACACACACACACACACACACACACACACACACCTAAACACACACACAGACACACACAGACACACACAGACACACACACACACACACACACACACACACACACACACACACACACACACACACACACTTTTTTACTCTCTATTTTTTACACACTATTTTTTCTCTCTGTCTCTGTCTGTCTATCTATCTTGCTAACCTCCGTCTTTCCATACTAGTAGCAGGTCATTTCAATTGTTTGGTTACCAGCGTTCATTTTCTTTTTTAAGTGTGACTGATATGGAAAATCTGCACTTCAAAAACACACGGTCAACACATGGTCAGCACTCAAGATTCAAATGAACACAACATTCTGTCATCGCTCAACATTCAATTATCTGGAAACAGCCGCCTGCAGAGACGATGAAATGCTTCATTTCACGGGGCAGAAGCAAATTTTTTGTTGATTTCATTTGGACGATGGAGATTTTCCAGATGGGCCACTTTGGTGGGACTGTTGAAATCGTAGTCGCTGATTGCCCAGCAAGCTCAGTGAGGTTGATCTCGTCAGAGTTCAATGGGGATTCGTTTTACAGATGATTTCAGAAATAAAAACAAAAATGTCCAATGTTGTTTTTTTCTTTTTTTTTTTTAAT
>NC_084994.1:34676098-34696707 GCF_963854185.1 Sardina pilchardus | reverse complement strand
AACCCTGATACTCCAAGCAGCAGCAGCACCTCCCAGTACCATGTCTATGGTGGAGTCCATTTTAGCTACCGGCTGGCTTCACAGTTTTTGAGGTTGTGTTGTTTCTTTTTTTGTTTGTTTGTTTCTTTCCTCTTTTGTAAACAATTCAGGGATTTTTGAGAAACCTACGGATATCAATCGGTTATCTCTCTTGGCCATGGGTTTGTGAAGGAGGATTTTTTTTTTTTTTTTTTTTTAATGTGTTTATTATTTTTTTTTATTTTTTTGGATTTTCAAGGACATTTCAAGGTGACTCAGCAGCTTGGAGAGGTAGTGGTGATGCACATCAGTGAGCTGAACTCAGGAGAGGCCAGCCAGCCCAGGGGCACGGACTGGTGAACTAGAACTTTCCGCAGTTCTGTGAAAGCAACACAGGAAAGAAAAAACAAACAAACAAAAAACAGTGTGTATAATCTCAAGATATTCAGGTTCAAGTGTCTGATGTTTTAGAGAGTCAACCCAATATTTCCTTCTCTCTTTGAGCCATTGGAGACCGAAGTCTCTTTGATTTGTCTACAAAAAAATGAATTTCTCTCAATCGGGATGTTATTTTTTATGGCGTTTTGTTAGTTTAAGAACATATATATTTCTGGTTTTCAATTTGTCCTTTAAAAACCAGTTCAGACGACATGTGTACATACACATAACTGTAGATGTGTAAGTGTGTATGTATATGTAGGTGCGCGTAATATACATACAAACTAACTGAGGTCACCATAGCTACACTTCAGCGGGTCACAACTTATGTCTGTGCCTTGCTGAGACCGATTGGTAGAGACAGGATGTCCATCTGTTTTATATGCCTACACTGGCACTGGCATAGGCTCACCTGATTGGACGATGCAGTTGTTGCCCAACCCTCTGGGGGCGGGGGGGACCGATCATACCCGCAACAGGGATCATTATGACGGCCCGTCCTGCTGACCACAGCCCCAAAATCAAAAGGTCTCTGCCCCCCCCCCCCCCCCACACACACACACACACACCCACCACCACACACACATCCCCCCCACCCCCCTACCCCCTTCGCCCCATTGACAACACTCCAGGATTAAATGGGTAGACATTTACCATGTATTTTTTTCCCCTTTCAAAATAGCCCCCCTTGCTCACGAAGCACTCGTGTCAAGAACATCACCATGGTTACAAGCTCGGAGCAGAGCAAACACAGGGAAAAAAATAAAATAATAATAATAATCGAAAAAGGGATCATTTGTTAGCAGTGGATGTTTTTGGGGTTTTTTTGCTAGCAGAGAGAAGAAAGAAAATAGCTAAACCATATTTCACCACATTCCCCTCAACCGAGATATGCCGTATGTTGTAGGGTAATAGACGAGGGTTGAACAGAAAGCTCTGGAAGAGTGACTACTGAGAGAGAGGGGGAAAGGGCTCTCAACAGAGTGAGAGAAAGAGAGAGTGTGTGTGTGTGTGTGTGTGTGAGAGAGAGAGGAATAAAAGTCACCTTATTAAAACCAGATTATTTCCATGCCAGTCTCAGGAGCAAGGGGGTTCAAGAGTACTTTACATCAGGTCTCTGAATCAGGCATCACCTTCCCTATAACCTCTCTCCAAGTGCAGATTACCTTCTTGAGACTTGGGAATTCTCAGCGGCTAATTATGAAAGAAAAAACAGAACCCCTTAGTGGTTTGCCAAGTGTGTGTGTGTGTGTGTGTGTGTGTGTGTGTGTGTGTGTGTGTGTGTGTGTGTGTGTGTGTGTGTGTGTGAACACATGGTCTGATAGGTCAGATTAAGGGGGGCACAGTTTTGACCTGCTTATCCTCAGTGAATGTGAACCACACAAGGATACACAATTCGTTATGGTTTCCAGTGAGGTCATCAAAGTGCGACCAGTCAGTGGTGAAGTGACATAGTGACACAACTAGGGCCTGTCTGGATGGAGTAATGATTTGGCAGGTTTAGGCAGCTGTATTTGGATTTGTGTGTGTGTGTGTGTATGTGTGTGTGTGTGTGTGTGTGTGTGTGTGTGTGTGTATGGTTTTTACTCTGACTGGATTTAAAGGCAGATTTGGAAATTCACGCCCGACCACCTCCACCTCTTTCCTCCCCTTGGCATCAGAAGGGACCTCCAAAATATCTTCTGTGTAATATATGGACATGGACAAAGCACCCTATTCCGCCATAATGCTTTTCATTCGCAGAGCTACACCCCCCCACCTCCCCCAAATGCCTCGTTGTACTTGAACCATAGCTAATGATAGAGATACGACGAGTTTGAACTCTGCAAATTATGGTGATAGCGTAACAATGGTTTTTGGAAACTTGCACTTAATCAGGAGGCATTATTAACTTCCCCCAAACCCTTACAAACACACACACTTACAAACACACACACACACACACACACACACACACTTTTTCCGCTTTGGTATGAAAACAAATTCATCTCGTACATTCGAAGGTACGTTTGGGTCATCTGACATTTCAGTTGCTGTACGAGCCATCGCTGCCCAGAAAAGAGAGCAAAGGGGACAATATAGCCATAATATACACTGTACCATAATACAGTACCTATATATATACACAGTACTCGTGTCTTTAGCCTGGGCTTACACAGTAGCGGTGGCTTTCTCTAATGTAAAATACACGCCATCCATCCATCCATCCATCATCCATCCATCCATCCATCCATCCATCCATCCATCCATCCATCCATCCATCGCTGGGCTTGACTTCATGCTGCTATGGTATTTGCCTGAACCCAACTATGGCAAACGCTATCAGAAAAAATAAAATAGGTTTTTTGGATGTCATAATGTATACTCTGTGTTTCAAGATATACACTTTTTTTTTTTTGCTTGAGGTGTTCATTCACTTGAATGTTAATTTATGTTGGTTCATATATATATAGAGAGAACTATCTATATATAGAGAGGGGAATAGGTGAACACTTAGACTCTTAGCAGTAGTACTGTGTTTGCCTATAGCTTGTTGGCATTTGCAACTCTTTTGGCTGATAATCATGATTGTATTTGTTTGTTTATCACCTCACTGGAGCCTCTAAGTTCTTTTTTTTTTTTTTAAGTCTGGATGATAGGCTACCCGATGGAGAGAGTATCCCCCACAGCAATACTTAGTTGTTTTTTAGCTGCTGGGCTTTTGCAGTGTAGTCAATCATAGTAATTCATTGCACAGTGAAGGAGTTTAGCACAACAACGAAGAAAACAACTTTTTTTTGATAATGTACAATCTCTCAGTTTCAGACAGGTTTTTTTTTTTTTTTTGATTTTGGTAGTCGTCTCATTTTTGGTCATGTGGATGAATGTGTGTGTGTGTGTGTGTGTGTGTGTGTGTGTGTGTGTGTGCGCACTCCAGCCCAGTGGGCTAGACGAGTGTGCACAAATGTTTGTCGTCACTTTATGAAGCTCCTTATTGATTGTACTTTTGTAAAAACCACGATTGATACGGTTCACGTTGTCACCTGTCTCTTTATTTCGTGACTATTCTATGACCAAATGTTATTCTTATTCTATAAACGTGTTCAGATCCTGATCCTAAATTCATATACAGTAATTTATGCTAAATACTAGTAATGTAGTAACGCTGTAAAATAGGACTATTTATTTTGTTTCGCATTGCTTTTCTGTCTTGAGTTCATGTTGGAAACTATTTGGTTAGTCTGAATTATTGTGTGATCATGGAAGCTGAGAAAAAACAAGGGTGTGTTCAAAATGTGCAAACATAGGCCAACGTTTTCGAACGGTTTTCTGTTTGCCTTGAGTTCTTGACAAACATTTGCGAAAACTCACAAACAGTTTGAGGAGGTAGTTCTCCATGAACAAACAGTACTGCTAGACAGTGTTACTGTTACAATGGAACTGTTACAATGGAATGTTTACATCAAATCTGTCAAATTTAACTGTTAGGAGAAAACATACTCGTCATGAACATTTGCAACTGTTTGCCGAATTTGAACGCAACCCCGATTTTGACGTCCTGATTTACTTAAGTCTCAATTAGCCTTTTATTTACCACAAACTAATGAATATATAATTATGTTAAATGAGTGGACATGTTCATTTCAATGAAAAATAATTGGACAGTGAGTGCATTGATTATGGCTGTATTTGCATATGTATAAAGTTTTTTTTTTTTTTTTCAATATGAATAATAATTTCTCTGTGCTTTTGTAAATCAGGACCAAATAGCAAACTGAAGACTTTGGCTTCTGTCCCAGCTGTCCAGTCAGTTGCATTATGCTGTTTATCTCATGCTGCTGTCAGATTCTCTCTCTGATTGTGGTCGACCCCGTAATGTACTTGGTTTGTGTAACATGGATGCGTCTCTCTGTGTGTGTGTGTGTGTGTGTGTGTGTGTGTGTGTGTGTGTGTATGACGGACTGTCTGAAGAGTTTCATTGGTACACCTGTTTTAATTCTCCATCCTTTACTTATGTCTTTAAGAAGATGTCCTCGATTGTTTGTCGTTGTTGTTTGTTTTCGTTATCAATGTTTTATTACTGTTCCCTTTTTGTGAGGCTCTGCATAGACAAATACACAAACATCTCAGTAAGCACTCGATTTCTCTAAACAAGCTTTTTAAGGACTAGAGCTTTCACACGTTCTCTCTCTCTCTCTGTTTTTTTCCCATTTTTTCACCCCCCCCTCTTTCCCCCTCAGGTGTGTGAATTAAGATAATAATAATAATAATAATAATAATAATAATAAAAAGCACGCTCCAGAGAGTTTAAAGAGGCGGCGTGTGTGTTTTCAAAACGTTCAGGCTGTTGTTTTTATCGGGGAAATATTTGCTACCAAAACTATCTCCCAGATGTGGCAGCAATATGTTGATAACAGTTGCCTTAGTCCCTGCAGCTCAACAAAGGGACCAAATAAAGATAATTATTGAAAATAAAAAAAATGGGTAAAGCCAATAAATGAATTCCTCTCTTGTCGGTCTAGGGTGAGACAAAAGTAGTGTCATTGTTGTCTTTTTTTTAATAGAAAGAAGTTAAAACCGGAAAAATTCTCCGCTTTCTAGTGAGGTCTGCGTTGCGCGACTCTGGTTGCTGTAACCGAAGCACCGTCCAAGCTGTATACTTTTTCTTTCTTTCTTTCTTTCTTTCTGTTTGTTTTTCTCTTCATTCTGTCAATCTCTAGTTTCCAAAGTGATGCATTTGTATGCTTTTTCTTCTGTTCAGTGTGAGTCAAAGACAATTGTGTCAATAAAAAAGAACAAAAACTATACATACAGCTATGCTGGTCTCCTTTCTTCAAATACCCCTCCGATATGCACACCTCACCAATGGCAGCACAGCGCACTCTCAGAATCTCGCATATACTGTATAAACCAGGCACTTGAATTTCCCCTTGGGGATCAATGATGTATCTATCTATCTATCTATCTATCTATCTATCTATCTATCTAATGAATGTGTTGGAAACAACTCAAACTCTGTTGTCCCTATCTGGACACTGAGGGGGGGGGGGGGGGGGTGGGAGAGGGGTAGTGGGAGTCGTAATGGTGGCCAACATGAGGGGCCATGACTCACAATATAACCCTTACAGCAGAGTTTAATACTGTAGAGAGGGGGAGACAGCAGGGAGAGAGAGAGAGAGAGAGAGAGAGAGAGAGAGAGAGAGAGAGAGAGAGAGAGAGAGAGAGAGAGAGAGAGAGTGGAGGATATAGGAGAGAATAGTAAAGAGAGGGATGGAGACAGGGAAGATGAAAGAGAGAGGGGGGATAGGGAGATGGAGAGAATGGAAAAGGGTGGGATGGAGAGAGAGAGAGGAGAGAATGGAGAGAGTGGAGGATAGGGAGAAGGAGAGAATGGAAAAGGGTGGGATGGAGAGAGGGAGGAAGAGAGAGAGGGAGAAAGACAGAGGGGGATAGGAAGATGGAGAGAATGGAAAAGGGTGGGATGGAGAGAGGGAAGATAGAGAGAGGAGAGAATGAGAGAGAGAGAGAGGGAGTGATTTATCATTAGTTTGGCCCGGCCGGCCCCAGGAGGGCTGAGTGGACACACATCAAGGCCTGGTGTGGGAGAAGAGGGGAAGGAGCAGTATCTCCCATCACTACCCTCCTGACCCACACACACGCAAGCACACACACACACACACACACACACCACCCCTTGTTGTTAAGAAGAGGGCAGACTGTGTCCTACAGGTGAAATGGCACAGTTTCATCTTGCTCTCACATGAGGAGCTCTGGCAGACTGGCTGTGGAGGAACAGGAGACGCCGGTGTGTGTGTGTGTGTGTGTGTGTGTGTGTGTGTGTGTGTGTGTGTGTGTGTGTGTGTGTGTGTGGAAGGTGTTTCAATACTGCCACCTTGTGGATGTGGGAGTGTGTCTTGTGAATGCCAGTATGACTGAAAACGTTAGCATTCCAGTATGCTCAGATGAATGAGATGTGATGAGATGTAAACATGTTTTTCATTTTTAATTGAATTTACTTATTTTTATTGCATTATTACTTTATATATTTTTTATAAACAATAATCTTCATTGTTTGGTTAATAGTCACCCATCCTTTCTCTCGACAGCAGAAACAACTTTAGCTGTTAACCCTATGAGCCCGACGGACGCAAAGTGCGTCAAAAAACGCACACATTTTCTTTGTTACATTGCTCCGCTATTATTTGTCACAGCGAGATGAAACTTATATTGCAGGAAAGAGCAGAACCGGGGCTTTCCAACGATACTAGACACTTGTCTGTACGATCAAGTATGAAAATAAAATAAAATTATGAAGTTAAATCAAAGTATATCATATGTACAGTCTATATTGCTCTGCGTTCACCGGCGCATCCAGAACTCTCGCTTAAATTACTCGCGGACCACGCATCGCACAGATATGACACGCATATCAAATGAAAGAGGAGAAGCAGAGCTTTGCATTGATACCAAATACATCGATCATTTCGTATGATAAAATCAGACGAAGTTACAAACAAATAATAATGTAATATATCTTTGGCTACCTTTACTCTCGTTTGATTTCCTCGTGAAATCGCGATCAAAAAGATTTGGCATGCATGTCAGATGAAAGAGGAGAGCTAGAGCTATCCACAGATACCAAATACAACCTTCTAGGCCATAAAACAGACGAAGTGACAGCAAAATAATAACTTCATTTAGCTCCACTTACCTCGTGTTTTTGTGTGGAACAGCCTATGTTCATAATCCAATGTTATCATGTGTTTCTCTATGACAAGTCACGTTCATAACACGGTTTCGAGATCCTAGCACACTCCTGTATGGTATCCAATTCAAGACTCATATTGCATCCAAATTTGTTTGACAAATAAACACTTTTTGCCTTTACTTTGTTCATTGCAATGCAGTAAAACAAATATTATAGAGAATCATCATCTGTGCACGTCATGTGTGCTACCGCAAACAAGTCATGTAAGATCAGCTAGTGTCACAATATGGAGTACAAAACGTGCCAAAAAGTCATTTTTTCATCACTAAATAAAAATTGCCATTTATTTCTGGAAGGCACACACCACATATTTCTGTAAATTGCTCAGCCCCAAAGTATACCTCCACCATGGTTCTTATATTGCCGTGTTCAGGACAGTCAGGCCTACATAACCATGTAAGTTTGGTCGAGATGTGAGCTTGCTGTGGTGAGATACACATCAAAATGTAAGAATTTGTATAGTACGCTTTTCAACTTTTTATTATTTAAAAATCTAAATCAAATCAATGCAAGTATTTATACATGATATTGTGGCAGATCTAGATAGCCTAGACTGTGCTGAAAAAAACAATATGTAGCATGTGTGAATGGCACTTACAATGACCAGGATAAATGCTTCTAACTAGAGGTAGTGAAAATGCCCTTAAAACAGCTTAGGGCTCATAGGGTTAACTGACACAGACAGCAAAATTGGCAAATGTAGTAAGAAGTAAGCTGTAGTAAGCAAGTAAGATTTTACCTTATGAGAAATACAATAGTTTTACTATTGAAATGCCTTATTTGCACACTGACAGACACACACACACACACACACACACACACACACACACACACACACCCACCTCCTTAGTTGGTTGGCTATCGAGGGGAATAGCTTGTTTCTGCTCTCAACCCACATCACATGCATTCGTCTCTATTTGTGAGGTGTTTCTACTCCCTCTGGTCGAGCTCACTCAATCGGCTGCTCAGCCACTGGAGATATTAACATTCAGACACGCCGCGCCGCACAACGGCTACATGGGACATGAATGAGGACAAATGTCGTCGTTCCTACAGAACGCCATGGGAACGAACGCAAAGTATGACATACGAATTCAGCAATATGTGGAGAATTCATTTTGGATAAAAAATAACCTCCACGTGTGTGTGTGTGTGTGTGTGTGTGTGTGTGTGTGGGGGGGGGGGTTATCAGTAACAAAGACCGAACAACAGAATAATACATTTTATATTTTTTTCTTTAGGGCAATGCAAGATACAATGTAAACATGATACAGAACAAAAATAAAAACAAAAAAATTAAGAAACAAAAAGACCAAGCAAAGAAGAATTTCTTTTTAATCTGATTTTCTATTCTTTTTTTTTTTTTTTTTGAAAATGAGCCAAAAAAGCCAAAACAAAACAAAAAAAAACACCCACCCAAAACACTTATCTCCTGCTTTCAAAAGGCACCACGTGGCTTTGGGAAGAGTGAGGAGGTGGGGGACTCTTATGTCGACTAATCCAATTTTATGCCCCCATCCTCTCTCACAACACAAATAGTTTCAGGGAAGCCTAAGCCCCTTTTCTCCAAAACAAGCCCCAAGTCTTCATTATATTTCCACAACAATTGCCTCCACACTTGATTGACTCCCTTCTTGTTTAATGCCATAATGGCCTTGGATTTTTCTTCTACTGGGGGCACACGCACACGCACACGCACACACACACGCACACGCACACGCACACACACACACACACACACACACACACACACACACACACACACACACACACACACACACACACACTGCAGCCTGTCTGCCTGGCTATGAGTCAGCTACCCTTTGAAAGCAGGGAACATGAAACGGACAAAATGTCGAAAAAAAAGGGGGAAAAAATCAATCATTTCATAATGCATAAATGTGATTCTTCAGAAGTTGATAAGAATCTAGCACCGAGTATTGGTCCTTCTACAGTCATGTTGGGGGACGTGCGCAATGCACGTTGGTGTTATGGAGGACGATGGAGGACGATGGAGGACTGCCACTGCACTGTCCGTCCGCTGGACAATGATTTCGTTTGACAAGCCTGACCATTAGCCAGCCCCGCCCCGCTCTGCTCTGCTTTTAACGTAAACGCTGGAACATGGAACAGGCTACTAGGACATGGTCAAGTTCTCATTGGGTGGGCCCTGACTTGGCATGCGGTTCTAAGACCTCTTTGAGGTCCTCTACCCTCTCTGGCCAGGATCTCTAGGTTGTAGATGTTAAGCAGACAGAAGTCACCAATCAGAGAATAGTTGAATGAAAAAAGGAAGGAATTGAAAGGTCATGAAATCAAGCAGGGGCAAAGAAGTGTGGAACTGCCCAGTAAGGTATGGGTAGCTATAGGCTACAATGTCACTTTTCCTTATCCATGATACTCCAACAGTACACCAGTATGGCAGAAACCTCGACCGCATGTCCGTCAGTTTCACTGATGTAGACACCTTAAAATGACTAGATAAAACTCGCACACAAACGCAAACAAAACGAGCTACCGTGAAATAATAATAATACAAACAAAGTAAAACTAGGCTACGTTAAACCTGCCGAAACTCTCCCTGTGTAACACACCCACTGCAGCCCACCGAGCACACATACGACAAACTTTCTCCAAACGCCCTACTCTAGCAACCACCCAAGGAAACGCCAGACAAAATCAACACCCGTCAAACAGTCAGAACTAGGCTATGAGCAAAAAACAAAGATTAGGCTAGCAATGCTATAACGCTAATGAAAACCATTTAGCTAAAATTAAATAAATATTGTCCTGTGGTGTCCATTGTTTCAAATTAGTCTGCTCTCTATGACAGCATGCAAAAGAAGCACTACATTCTAAAAAGAAAAAAATCAACAAGTTTACTAAGGTGAAAATTTAAGGGATGTGTTACAATGGGATTTCATGGTGCTAAGCCTTTTTAAGCAAAGACTTGTGTCTACAATTTTTTTCAGAGTGCAAACTTTTTCTGCTTTTTCTGAGATCTTTTTGATTTGCCGCACCTGTCTAAAAAAGACTATCATCTAGAACGCAACAGTACATCCCTACTATGGTGCTAAGCCACACACTGACAATTCATTGGCAGGAACTATGGCTGGGAGTGGATACGGTAGGGAAGTAGGCACATAAATGCAATGCACTCACTTCCTGTTTGACTCTAACAGCCCACAGTCCAAGACTGACTATCTGACTCTCGCCTCAGCGATCCTTCCTTCTAAGCCTTACCTCACAACGCAGACACAACCATCTTTATTCCAACATTCTCATCACACCTGCGCCAGACAATTCATAACACACACACACACACACACACACACACACACACACACACACACACACACACAGACACAGACACACACACAGTCATTTAATCCTCATAGGATACATTGCACTTTCTACTCACTCACTCGCACACACACACACACACACACATACACCCCTCTAACTCTCCCCTCTCAAACCATTGTTTCTCATAGGAACGTTCTGTTAAGATTCCTCAACTGACGGACAGCGTCATGGCGACGGTGAGTTTTGCGAACAAGGTACTGTAAGTGAAGCGCGAGCAAGCAACCCAGAAAAAGATCAGCTATCGAGAGAGAAATTGAGATTGAATGGAAGAAGGTTCCACGTCTGAAATGAATGGGATTTCTGTCTGTTACTAGAACTGGCCGCCTAGCAAACGTGGACAAATGCATGTGGCAGTCCATGGAGAGTGAAGTCTTTTTTCTGGTCCATAGCATCAGTTCAGAGCTAATTGCAAAGTCCTCTTACTTCAAAGACCTGAGTTGGGATGTGTGTGTGTATCTGACAGCCATGGTAATGAGGAGACTGTGTGTGTGTGTGGTTAGTAGGAGCCCCATTGAAGGGTGTGTAGGGGGGGGTCATGTGTGTAAGTGGTGTGTGTGTGTGTGTGTGTGTGTGTGTGTGTGTGTGTGTGTGTGTGTGTGTGTGTGTGTGTGTGACACAATGCCAACATGTCTCAGTTTGCCCGTGTGACTGTGAGAGGACTTCCCTGTCAGGCGTCTCTGTGGTTTTCCACGTGTGGCTTAAGGTGATCGATAACTCCAGTCTATCAGAGAGACCCATCACCTTGGCTATGGCTCCCACAATTGCTGGTCATACTCTAGCACGCATAGACTGAGTGCCCGTGTGTGTCTATGTCTTTTTAGAAAGAACATGGAGGGTAGAAGGCTCAGGGTCGATTTAGATCATACTTGAGCATCAAACTTGAATGACTATTTCTCCATCTTATGTTTCTTTTAAACATTTTACTGATTATATTGGTGCTATGAAGGGTATGTTTATATTGGATAATGTCACGCCAATGACACTTGAAATTTACCACTGACTGTAAAAGTTTGAGTTGACAAAGAAAAAAAAAAAGATTATTATTTTCCCCCCGATTCAGGTGAGATGCCTATTTTCTATTGCACATTTCCTCGTTAATACATTTGAATCATGTCAACATACAAAAAGGGATAAAAAGCAGGGAAATAAAAAGATTAAATTACAAATATTTATGCAGACTGAGAGATAAAATAATGGTAAAAAAAAGAGTACAAACAAAACAGACTTAAAGCTCATACACAATTAAATGCGGCTTAAAGGCCTAGCTAGACACAACGGTTCCCTTGTAATTCGCAATACGCTTAAAGCAGTGTAAATTGAATTTAGTTAACAAAGACAAATTATTCCTTTAATAGCGTTGGAGCGGGTCAACACAGGTCCATAATGCCTTCGTCAAAGGAAAAAGTTTGGGGTGTTTGTGAGACGGGGAAGGGGTGATTCATTCAGCCGATTCTAAACGATAAAAGTACCAACAACAAGGACTTGACCGATCATCACTACTGGTGTCAGTGCTAACTGCTAAATTTAGCTCAACAGTAACTGTACGTTTTTGAGTTCCTTTTTTTGTTTAACCCGCACTGACACACCTTTTCGGTATTTCGACTTGACTGATTTAAATTTAGAAATACTCTGATTCATTTGGTAGTGATTGCTAAACCCAATAAAGAGTAACACAAAACAAGAAATTGATATAAAACAGGATCAGGCATTATGTTTGGTTCAATAACAACAGAGGAAGTGTCCATTATTGCAAGAAGTTGCAGCACACAGCCTTAGAAAAAAATAATTTGGAAAAGATGGAAAAAAGGGCCAAATAAAGATACAAAAATGTTTTAGCTGCATTTATATTTGAAAACATTCAATTATCAAAATTGATTTGTTCATTCACTCAAGAGATGTCTCCAATGGTAGTTTCAGTGGAGGGCTGTTCAAGTTTTGCAAAAAGCTTCTCCACCCACTGTTTTTGAGGAGCAAAAAATATATGCTGCAATAAGACGTTCCCATCACTAGGTGGCACCAAATTGTCTCGGAATATGAGACGTTTAAGTGACGACTACTGATGGGGAAAACACCGGCAGGTCTGTGCAGAGGTATAAAAAATCCACAAAAATTAAATAATCCATAAATACAAAAAAAGAGAACAAATTGTGTTCAATAAATAACGTGCTGAGTGAATTTAACTGCATCTTTGTGTTAATGCACTTTTGAAAAAGAAAAATGCATTAACTCACAAAAAATGAACCACTTCTTTCATTATTATTGTTCCTGTGTGATCACACGGCAACTGGAACAAACAACATCTGCTTTGAAAAAAAAGAATATAACTGCAATCTAGCAGGTACTTTTGTTTAATACTATAATACTGTCCAGCAGAGAATGAAAACAAAAAATTAAAAGTTAGTGCTCTATCCAAATGTAGGAGCTCACACTAGCTCATTAGAAAAATATTTCAGCAGTCTTGAACATCAGCCATTTGATAGACTCGATCATTTGGGTTCGATTTTGAGAATGCCATCTCAATAACTGCATGTTTCAGGTGGGAGGAAGGGGGTAGATTGCCATTAAGGCCATGTCTGAATGGTGGCGTTGTCGCATATTACTGCTCTTAAGAAAAAGAAAGAAAAAAACAGGGATTGTTTAGCCAATTAGTTATAACTGTTGTATTTTGTTTCGTTTCTCATCCTTAAGATTGAAACAAAAACAATTTAACAATTAAAAAAAAAAAAAAATGTTTCCCATTGCATAACTTCAACCACAAACTTAATACTGCCCAGCAATATTGTTATGTTGAAATTAACCCTTGCATATTGAGTGCTTTTCTTTGGGTAAGGATATCAAGTGCTTCCAGATAACTCAATTAAATACTTTACTTACTTTTTTCTTATTTTCAGTTCTGAAACCTCGTTTGGGTAGTTTGATGAATACACTGTATTTCCAGTACCCACTAAAATAAATACTAAATCTATACAAATTAGCAAGACACGATGGTACTTCTGTTCGACTCAATCACATTTTGGGTTTTCTGCTATGTAGGCCTACAAACTACTTCCCTGGGATTGACTGGCTAGTATCAATGGTTGTTTCCAGTATAGTTTTTCAATGTATGTCACAGTTAATAACCGTGACAACACTTAACTAAAAGCAGCAAATATATACAGAGTTTTGTTTCGTCTGCAAATCTCTTTTTCAAGAAAAAGAAAAAAAAACAATTATACTACAACCTTTTTTTGTAAACTAACATTTGTTTCAAGACATGGGCAGATGTTTCAAGAAGACTCTCTTTTATCTACCGTTTTGAAGAACAAGACATTTTTCATGTCATTAGATTAGATCACTTTATTTTTGTGTGCATTTACGAATGCATCATGATGATTCAATAAGAGTGTGCAGATCTCTGACTGGGGTTTCGATGTGAATAATGATCGCCAATTTGTTAAGCCTCAACACCACCATCTACTCAGTGCAGCATCACGCGACATAAAAAATGTCCAGACCTGCTCTTGCTGTGGGCTGACAGTTTAGTGTGGATGTCACAAGAAAGCAGAAATACATCTCTAAGGAACACAACATCAACAACAACAAAAAAAAAAACACTCAATGACATACAAAAAAAATAACAATAAACATTTTTTTTTTACTTTTAAAAAAGTACAGGAGATTAAAGTGTTTTCTTTCCTGACTTCCTCTACTCTCATCCGTTGTTACCAAGTAACCATGACACAGGTAGGTTTGTTTTCATTGAGGACTGCGTCAATAAACATTCTACTTCATTGCATTGTGAATGACCTTATAGTATCGCCACTATGCTCCACCGTAGGGAACACTTAACGCATATTGTTTCTGATTTTATTTCCATTTGTCTTTTTTTCATTTGAAAGGTTAAATTGATTTCAAAAATAGATATTTTTTGGTGATTTCCATGCACATAGATCTATGGCACAGTATTTTCGATTTGGTACTGACATTTGATTCACTGGTGAATGGTTGATATCTCTAGACAATCCACTGTCATTCAAAGAAGGCACCCATTTGGCATGAAAAAGCAGGTATTTTGTGCAAGGATATCATCCTGCTTCAATGTAGGATATTATCTTTTTTTAATGTAAACCCCATTTATAAGTATGTTTTACTCCCCACCCCCAATTCCCACGTTCTCCAAACTGAAGACAACGTCTTTCCTGAAGTTTCGCCAGGACGCATCATCCAACATGCCCCGATCCCCCCAAAAAGTTAAGTTCAACCTTGCAGTTGCACTCCACGCGACTCTTTTCAGCGAACTGCCCCGATCATCGATAAATCCGCACGAAATGTGTCTCTCAATCAAGGTAAGAACAAACAACAACAACTACAACAAAAAATCAAATGTGGGTCTATTTTCGATTAAGTTCCGTAAATATACACAATGATCAAGTGTAAGGAAGGGAGGAAGAAAGGGGGTGGGGGGACTAAGATTCTCTGGGGGCGTTGGGCGAGCAGTGTGGTCACTTCTTGCGCTCCAGGTAGTTGGAGGGGACCCAGCCCTTGCGGTTGTGGACGCCGTCCAGCACCTGGCAGTACCACCAGCCGTTGGGGTTCTTCTCCAGCACCTCCAGGCTGCTGCCCTCGGGGAAGCCCATGGTCTCGTCGTCGCCGCGGTACTCGGCGATGGACATGTAGACCTCGCGCAGCGTGTTGTGGATGAGCTGCGACTTCTCGATGGGCTTGGGCCTCACGGTGGACACGGGGATGCCGTTCCGCTGGAGCCCCAAGGTGGCCGAACCGCCAACGCCGCCGCCGCCGCCGCCGCCGATGGTGGCGCTGATGGTGGTGGCGGAGCAGGTTCCGGCGACGGCGGTGGACGCCCGGCTCCTGGTGTCCAGGGTCGCCGAGCCTCCCTGCGCCCGCACGGCGTTGAAGGAGGAGTTCCGCCGCACGCCGATGGTGTTGGAGCGGATGCCGTCCGTGGCGCCCATGGACTCGTTGCGGCGCAGGGAGCCGCCCGTGTTGGCGTGCATGTTGGTGTCCTTCACCGGCTGCGGCGGCGACGCGAACACCGACTGGGGGCGCACGGCCGCCTGCCTCACGCCGTTCCTCAGACGCACCCCGATCCCGGAGTTCCCCCCCGACCCCCCGTTGGACAGCCCTACTCCGCACGGCTGCGGAGCGGCGCCGGTCGCGGTCGAGGTCGAGCGGGTGAAGCCTCCCGGCGGCTTGGACGGTATGGGCGGCGTGTGGCGCTGCCGCTGGTTCAGGTTGTTCAGCGCCTGGACGTGCTGCTCGTTCTTCTCCAGGCTGTTGGACTTGGAGCCGCCGCGGCTGCTCCTCCGGCTTCCGCCGCCGCCGCTGCCGCGGTCGCTCAGGTCCACCAGCGGGCAGTCGTAATCGGGTCCGGTGTCGTTGTTGTTGTTGGCGACGGACTGATGCTGCTGCTGCTGATGCCTGCCGAGGGGCTCCAGGAAGTAGGTGGGCGCCCAGCCCTCGTCGTGGCCCCAGCGCACGTACCACCAGCCGCTCTCCTGCCGCTCCAGCACCTCCACCTCCACGCCGGCGGGGAAGCTGATCTCCGAGTCCTGCGCGCGCTGGTAGGCGTCCGTGGTGCGGAAGAAGAAGCCGGCGTCCGGGTCCGAGTCGCCGCCGCCGCCGCTGCCGCCGCGGCTGCCCTTGGAGTAGATGCTGGACAGGTCGGAGGTGCTGCGCGACGACGACGACGCCGAGTCCTCGGACGACACCACCGAGGCCGTCTCCGAGTCCTCGCCTCCCCCGCCTCGGCCGCCGGGTCGGAGGCTGGCGTGACGCAGCGTGCCCGTGGGGCGCAGCTGGCGCCGCAGGGTGCTGATGTCCATCCGCTCGGGGCTCGGCGGCTCGGCGGCGGACTTGGCGGACAGCAGCGGCTTGGGCCGCACCACGGGCTTGGGTCGGGCCGAGGGGCTCTGGGCCGAGTGCAAGTCATCGTCCGCCGCTCCTCCTCCGCTTCGCCGGGCGCTCATCTGCCGGCGGAAGACGCCGCCGCCGCGGCCCGACTCGTCGGAGGACGACCTGGGGCTGGTCTCCTCGGCGCGGCTCAGGGACTGGCTGCGGCTCAGGTCCGGGGGCACCTTTCTCAGCGGCTTTCCGCCGCTTCCGGGGGACGACGACGGGACGGACACGGAGACCCCCCTTTGGAAGTTCCGCGCCAGAGGGGACGAGGAGGACGACGAGAACGGCCCCTTGGGCGAGTCCGAGTCCAGGCCGCTGGAGTCCCGGGCGGAGGCGAACTCGTCGGACGAGAACGGGCGGAAGCCGTCGTTCTCGTAGATGGACTCCTCGCGGCAGATGTCCTCCAGGGACTCTCCGGCCCTGTAGGGGGAGCTCTTCTGGGACACCGAGGGCGAGTCCTTGCCCAGCGGGGGGGACGAGTACTTCCCGTGTGGAGCCCCGTTCACCCGCGCCTCCGCCGAGCACTCGCCTTTAAGCGAATCCGTGTCCGACTCGAGGTCGAAGCCGACGGCGGGGACGTCGTACTCGGGCTCCTCGTACACGGGCCGGCTGGGCGACTCGGGCGCCTTGGACGAGGACGAGCCACAGAGCGAGGACGTCTCCTCCGCCGAGTCCTGCTTCTTGACCGGCGGCGCCGGGGGAGGGACCTTGGGCCGGGTCAGCGTGCTGGTGCGGCGGCTGAGGTTGGGCTTCTTGCGCTTGTCGATGTACGAGCAGGGAGCCCAGCCTTCGGTCTCGCCGATCTGCACGTACCACCAACCGCCAGAGTTCTTCTCGATCACCTGCGGGACAGGTAAAATAATACAGCTAGTTAGAATGGCGCCATCTTTATCACGTTAAGAGTAATCTAGGTTGATTTCTCATCTTTATTCTGTTCTGTTCCGTTCTGAAAACTAACAGGCCAGGCATATTGATCAGTCAATCTCTTTTCATTTCTTAGTGAAATTAACCAGAAGTTATCTATGACACCAGAGCCATCTGTACTAGCTCAGACCTTACAAATCTGTACTAAACCACAAACCTAAGCAGGCTAATCCTATGTATCATCCTATGTTTATCGGTTTAGATCGATCAGTGAGTGGTTTTTCATTAATTTAACTCATATGGTTGAAGAAAGACTACTTCTACCCTATTGTTTGAACCTTAACGTTACGTTTTTTCATGCATGTACAACAGCATGTGCAGCAACAATGTGCAAAACACCAATCCTTTAAGCCTCAAAAGAAAGTATATCACAAAAAGAACTCAACCAGGCCATAAAACATTCCACTTTCTTTCCAACACCAAGTGATTTTTTTTTGCTTGTTTTTTTTTTTAAAAAAAGCACATACATCAGCCTTTTGTCCTCCACGGAAACTGATGCCGTCCGAGATGCTGGACTGGAACTCGGCGATGGTGTAGTACTCTGCTTCCACAGTAGGGGGCTCTGGCGGCTTAGGCAAGTGCAAGCCCTGCAAACAACCGAGCAAAAAAAAAAAAATAGAGATCTCATCAGCAAAGAATGTGCTGTTTTTGAAAATTCACGGGATGTGAATATGATTTAGAGTGATTCCTACGACACGGTCTACAACCCGGTGACACTGAGAGGAAAGGCATAAATTACCAGGTTTGCATCTCGACGGGGAGGAGGCTTCTGACGTAGGTTTGGAGAACCTGGAATTTGGACACATAAACGTACACCATCAACTGTTTGTTCCCCTTTTCAGGCTGTTTGTCAGAGCAGTTAGGATAATTAAACACGACAATCATGCATGTATACACACAGAGTCAAACCCTTAGTGAGATATGTTTAGTGTACAGCCATATGGTTGCAATAGCACAACCATGCTGGATCGACAGCACAAGCGTTAATGAAAATACATGCCAAAAGGCTGTTCATGATTATTCACAGTTAGGGTAAATTACGTCTTAGTACAAACACACTGACGCCTCAAACAGCTTACCTATTGTGTCAAAGCCTATTTAAAGAGACAACGAGAATAAAACTATAAACACAATTGTACAGCCAACATGGAAACAAAGACACAAACCCTACGTAATGGTTTAAGACAGACTGAGGTACTACTGAGGACTGAGCTACTGTATACCACACACTCACACACACACACAAAAAAAACACTTTTAAAAATCTTAAATTTTTCATGTTAACATGATAATAATCGAATACCATGAAACCTGAACAGTAACTTTTCCACCAGACATACTTTCGTGAGCTAAGTAAATTTGTGAGCATATCACACATATCTTTGTTTGGGTATATCTCATGAATCAAACAGCACAGCCCTATGTAACCCAACACTCCCCCACCATACCCCTCAGTAACCCAACACTCCCCACCCAATACCCCTCAGTAACCCAACACTCCCCCCACCATACCCCTCAGTAACCCAACACTCCCCACCCAATACCCCTCAGTAACCCAACACTCCCCCCACCATACCCCTCAGTAACCCAACACTCCCCACCCAATACCCCTCAGTAACCCAACACTCCCCCCACCATACCCCTCAGTAACCCAACACTCCCCCACCATACCCCTCAGTAACCCAACACTCCCCACCCAATACCCCTCAGTAACCCAACACTCCCCCCACCATACCCCTCAGTAACCCAACACTCCCCCACCATACCCCTCAGTAACCCAACACTCCCCACCCAATACCCCTCAGTAACCCAACACTCCCCCCACCATACCCCTCAGTAACCCAACACTCCCCCCCACCATACCCCTCAGTAACCCAACACTCCCCCACCAAACCCCTCAGTAACCCAACACTCCCCCATCAAACCCCTCAGTAACCCAACAACCCAACACTCCCCCCACCATACCCCTCAATAACCCGACACTCCCCCACCATACCCCTCAGTAACCCATCAACCCAACACTCCCCCCACCGTACCCCTCCGCCTGTGACTCACCGATCTCCACCCTGTGTGGTGCCACGCGTGCGATGGCAGGGGAGCCCGGCTCCACTCTGGGCTTGCTGCTGCTCACGCCGCTGTCCGGCAGGGCCGTCGGGGCGGGCGGCCCGGAGATCCCGGCCCCGCGAGGTCCGTCCGAGGCGCCGCCGCCGCCGCTGCCGCCTGCGGTCCCGGTGCCAGCGCCGGAGGAGGCCTCGCCGCCGGCGCCCACGGGGATGGGCAGGCTGATCTCGCTCTTGGAGATGTGGCGCTCGGGCGTGACGTCTCCGCTGCCGCCGCCGCCGCCGCCTCCGTCCGTCTGGACGTCCTTCTCGCTGACGGACTTCTTGTTGAGCAGGTTGCTGATCTCCATGATGTTCCCGATGATCTCCACGGGCCCCGTCAGGGTCTTCTTCCTCGGCGAGAAGTCCTCCTTCATCTTCTTCAGGTACGAGGCCGGGGCCCAGCCCTCCTTCCCCTGGTACCTGGATCACCGGGGAAACGCAGAGCAGCCACGTAAGGCCGTTAGCACAATCGCTACCGCGCGCATGCCTACGCTAGCTTTACACACACATGCCAATGTTTTTTCCCCCCCCCACTCGTAAGCCAAAGTTCAACATGTCCCCACACAGACAATATCATCTGTGGCTGAATGTTCCTCCCTCCACTCTTCCAAAACCACAAAACCACTGGTCCCAGAGCTGCTGTTTGAATTAAGAAAATACTGTCCTAACTCTGCACATCGGAACTGAACGATGAACGCACCAGCTCTGTAAGAGCTATTAGTACATAGACGATCTACTGGTCTGTGGCGTTTCTGTTGTTGTTGCTGTTGTTGTTGTCGTTGCTGCTTTTGTGTTTGGAGTTTGGACTGGGGGAGGGGAGGGGACTCAGAGGGGGACGTTCCTAACAGTGCAGGCTATTGAGAGCAGGAAGCATGTGACCACTATCAGTACGAGCCCAACACGGCATCAGAGCTCAGCCCAGCTCAGCTCAGCTCACACTGAGAACACAACAAACACACGCAGGCATGTCTCTAATTAAGTCATACTCACACTGAGAGATAGAGAAAGAGAGAGAGAGAGGAAGAGAGAGAGGGAAAGCAGGCAAAAAAGGAGGGAGAGAGAGAAGGAGAGTGAGGGGGAAAGAGGAAGAAGGAGGAGGGGGTATTACATCTGTTTGT
>NC_084994.1:34668598-34671098 GCF_963854185.1 Sardina pilchardus | reverse complement strand
GGGCGCTTTTCATCACTAGAAATATTTTCTTGCCCCAGTGGCTGACACGCCTGGCAACACACACATACTGTAGTGAGGTAAATAAGGGAAGGAGGGAAGGAGAGAAAGGGAAAGGGAGAGAGATAGAGAGAGAGAGAGAAAGAGAGAGAGAGTGATGAAGGGAAAGAAAGAAAAAGAACGAAACAAACGCACAAAAGAAAAGTCGAAAAAGTTCATAAATGCATTTTCCGACTGTCAGAAGTTTTTTTTTTTTCTTTGTGACTACCCCCCCACCCCTCACGTTACTTTCTCTCTTTCTCTGGTTCTTTTTTGTCAGCATGCAGGGATTATTTTCAGGACGGTGGAAAAAGGCCGCGGCATCCAGAAGACATTAGCTCTCTCTCTCTCTCTTGCTCGCTCGCCCGCTCTCGTGGCCAAGGGCTGCCAGCGCATAACTAACCACAGAGCAGCGCCAGCAAGAGAGAGAGAGAGAGAGAGAGAGAGAGAGAGAGAGAGAGAGAGAGAGAGAGGGAGAGGGAGAGATGGAGAGAGAGAGAGAGAGGGAGAGAGAGATAGAGAGAGAGAGAGAGAGAGAGCTGGACACTCCCTCCTGACCCACCCCACCCCACGTACATACACACACACTCCACACACACCTCCCACACACATGTACATACACACACAAACACACACACACACCAGCCCAGAGGGCCCAGGAGCTGGTCCTCTCCGCTGCTCTGCCCCGCACTCAGTGACCTGGAGGCCCCGGCAGTAAAGCTGTGGCTGGAACACTGAATTACATATTATTACCGGCTTTATTCAAGCCCCTCGTCAAACCAGTACAACAAAAAGGGCTTACATTTGAATTTGACGTACACATGAACACACACATACAAATCTCCCTCTGTCTCATTTGCCCTATGTGTGTGTGTGTGTGTGTGTGTGTGTGTGTGTGTGTGTGTGTGTGTGTGTGTGTGTTTGCAAGATAGATTGTTAGTGTTTAAATGTGTGTGTGTGTGTGTGTGTGTGTGTGTGCGTTTGAGTGCATGTGTGTGTGTGTCTGTGTATGCTTTTGTGTGAACATGTATGTGTGTGTGTGTGTGTGTGTGTGCGTTTGAGTGCATGTGTGTGTGTGTCTGTGTATGCTTTTGTGTGAACATGTATGTGTGCGTGTGTTTGTGTGTATGTGTGTGTGTGTGTGTGTGTGTGTGTGTGTGTGTGTGTGTGTGTGTGTGTGTGTGTGTGTGTGTGTGTGTGTGTGTGTGTGTGTGTGTGTGTGTGTGTGTGTGTGTGTGTGTGTGTGTGTGTGTGTGTGTGTGTGTCAACGTACTCTACATGAGTACATGCAGGGCCGGAGCCAGCAGGCTCCAGTGGAGGACGCTCTAGCCAGAGCCAACTCAACCTCGGCTGCTGAGACGGCCTTGGAGATAAACGTCCTACACGTGGATGAGCTCACTCTTGGGCTGTGTGTGTGTGTGTGTGTGTGTGTGTGTGTGTGTGTGTGTGTGTTTGTGTATGTCAGCATGTGTTTATGTGTGTGCGTGTATACGTCATTGTGTGTGTTTGTGTGTGGGCGTGTGTTTATGTGCGTGTGCATGTGTACGTAATTGTGTGCGTGTGTGTGTGTGTGTGTGCGTGTGTGTGTGTGTGTGTGCGTGCGTGTGTGTGTGTGTGTGTGTGTGTGTGTGTGTGTGTGTGTGTGCCAGCTGAGAGCTGGAACTGAGCATCTGCACTGGAGCTTCTAAGAGGAGCCGTTATGACTGACCACTCCATCCAAGTCCAGCACTCAGCAAAGCCCCCCCCCCCCCCCCCCCCACACACACACACAGTGCTCACACACAGCCTCCCGATACAGTCAGCTCGCCATGCACACACACACACACACACACACACACACACACACACACACAGTGCTCACACACAGCCTCCCGATACAGTCAGCTCACCATGCGCACACACACACACACACACACACACACACACCACTGGGTGGGACCGATGGCTGTTGGCAGGGACGTGTACTGCAAATGTACTCCAGCAACTTTTTTTGTGTGTGTATTTAGGCATTTATTGTGATCCACAGCAGTGAGTGGGCTGTTGCCCCACTTTCACACTTTCCATTTGCCTCTCGATGACTCACTCTTCTCCCTCACTCGCTCCGGAGAGAGATGGAGGGATAGAAAGATGGAGGGTTGAAGAGATGGAGAGAGGGGGAGATGGAGAGATGGGGAGATGGAGAGATGGAGAGAGGGGGAAATGGAGAGATGGAGAGAGGGGGAGATGGAGAGGCAGAAAGAGAGGAGTTTTCTCTCACTCCTGTTTGTCATCACAGAAATTATGCTTCTCTTGTCCCGATGGGTTGTTTATACAGGAAAATCAAAGACTTTGTCTCGCTCTGACACACACACATGCGTGTGCGCACACACACACACACACACACACACACACACACACACACACACACACACATCTTGTTATGAAATTATCCACAATTGCCTCAAGGTCCACATCACATCAATGA
>NC_084994.1:34643598-34648598 GCF_963854185.1 Sardina pilchardus | reverse complement strand
TGTGTGTGTGTGTGCATGTGTAGGCTGATGGTGGAGATACATCTCCATGCGTGCTTGGCTTTTCCACAGGAAGACTATATCAAAGAGGGGACCTCATGTTGACCAAACAGCATGCTCCGCGAGGCTACACACACACACACACACACACACACACACACACACACACACACACAGCTCTTTCCCGAAGGAGCCAGGCTGGTGGGGTCCATTACGGATTAAATGCATTTCTGCATGCTTGAATGGAGCCATGTGTCCGTGTTGGCTCATGGCAGGGGAGGGGGCCCTTCAGAAGAGGCACGTCCAATGCGATTTAAAGGACCCTCAAACAGCGCGCATGCATATAGATATGTACGCCTTTGAGGCCATTAACATTCGAAATGCGTAACTGAGACGGATCGCTCTGTTGTTCTTTATTCCGGGTTCCCCCCCCCCCCCCCCCCTTTTGTTTCTCGAGATCAAGTCATCCTCCGACATGAGAGGTTTGCACCAGAGAGATTTCCTGAGGCTGAACAGAGAGAGAGAGAGTGAGAGAGAGAGGGAGAGAGAGAGATATGGGGAGGCAGGGTCTATGTTTATGTGAAGCAGAGAGAGGGAGAGAGAGAGAGATACATAAAGAGAGACAGAGAGAGAGATGTGGAGAGGCAGGGCCTATGTTTATGTGAAACAGTGAGATCGAAAGAGAGAGGGAGAGAGAGAGAGAGAGAGAGAGAGAGAGAGAGAGAGAGAGAGAGAGAGAGAGAGAGAGAGAGAGAGAGAGAGAGAGAGAGAGAGAGAGAGAGAGAGAGATCATCATGCCTGCACACTGTTTATGTGCGCTGGAGACATCACAAATTCTCTTTCAAACCGAAACCACCGTCTCCCTTCTGAGTGTTAGGATTCAAGGCTGCACACCATCATCCCAAAGAAACAACAAAACCCCTCCAGCGCTGCACCTACAGTAGCTTCCCCACTCTAGCCCAGGCTGATCTGCTGCACAGATGGGGACGCAGAGGTGTCCAGGAGATCCCTCAGCGGCCCACACACAAACAAGCAAGCGGAAGGGTCAGTTCAGTCATTTCCTCTGCCTCTTTTACAGAGTTAGGATCACTCAGCAGTTCTGATAGGCCCTCTGAAATTCTGATCGCCAGCCACCTCCGAGCGCTCCGACCTTCGAACTCCTCCCGCAAAAAAATCGAAGCGCTGGTGGAGGCTAAACAACCTCAAGTGGTATTTGAGGCGTTCGTTTACATTTATGGGTTTAGCAGACCATACCCAGATCGACTTAAGAGTGTAAATATGAATTTTCATGAAAGGCCTCTGTGCTCTCGATGGGAATCAAAATCAGTAGCCTACGCGCTCTCCATTTGCAGCTTGAGCAAACAGTCGAATCACCGCCGAGATGCTGAATTACCTTAAGCGCTGTCCGATGCTTCCGTTTACATTTGTCGATTTCGCAGATGCTGTTACCCAGTGTGGCTCAAGGTACAGATATACATCGTAATCATTAGCCTCTGTGTGCTCCTTAGGTAACAAGCCACCATTGAGATGCTAAATTACATAAAACGTGTGCA
This sequence comes from Sardina pilchardus, assembly GCF_963854185.1. NCBI lineage: Eukaryota > Metazoa > Chordata > Actinopteri > Clupeiformes > Clupeidae > Sardina > Sardina pilchardus. The sequence continues at coordinate 34,647,048 of NC_084994.1, read as the reverse complement.
GATGCTAAATGGCAAAACCTGACTAAATGTTTGCCCTCCTGAGGATAACGATGACTGACTGTGTCAGTCAATCACACTGACAGCGGCAGACAACCGAAACAATCGTAATCGACTGTGACAACTCGTCCAACGGCACGTACTGTATTCCAGGACGGAAATTCCAAACGGACCCAAACGACTGCTGAGCTGTCTTTTGTTTGTTTTGTTTTGTTGTTGTTGTTGTTGTTTTCGCTTGCGGGGTCATTCTGAGTTAACGAGTTTTCAATCCCTCGCCGTGCGTCGAAGCTGACGTGTGCCGCGGGCGCTGCGGCTTTGGCGCGGGGACGAATGAGACAGGTCCCTCCCGCTGTGTGGAACGCCAACCTTTCTTTTTTTTCCGGAGGGTTCTCGCACCCCCTGCCAATGGCGGAAATGGGTTCTCCGGGTGAGCTTGTGGGTTCCACGGCACACTAACCCAGAGGATTGTGGGTATTTTTTTCTTTTTTTTTTCCTCCCCTCTTTCTTTAGTCTTGCGCGCGCCGTGCGTCTCGGCTAAAGTCTTCCAGTCCTCGACGGCTGCTGGATCCATTAGTGCGCTCTAATGAAAGTCAGGGCAGCGAGGGGGAGGGGGTGGGGGGGTTAGAGGGGGTGTGCGGTGTTGGTGGTGGGGGTACTGGGCCTGAAAGAGGGGGGAGGGGGGGGGGGGGTCTTTTTTCCATCCCATAATGACGGCGAGGGAGGAGGGCCAGGGCCACTCGGCCCGATTGCAATATCAGAGTGCGGAGAGAGAGACGAGGCTGGCGAGCAGGAGGAGGAAAAGAACCCGCCATGATGAAATATGGGCCGGGATCTGGGCAACACACGCCACCCCCCTCCTGACACACACACACACGCATGCACACACACAAACACACACACACCTACACACACACACACACACACACACACACATATATACATACGCAAATACATATACATGTATGTAGATACACACACACAAGCAAACACACACTCCTACAGAGATAGACAAACACACAAGCAAACACACACAGATGCACAGACACATGAACACACTGAGACACACAAACAACAAGACACACACACACACACACACACACACACACACACACACACACACACACACACACACAACAATGTTCTGCATCCATGCCTGTTAAGACTTCACGCTTTGTTTGTTTCTGGTGTGTGTCAGCGTTCCCCCCGTCAAGTTCCGACGTTCCCGACGGCCAACAACAAGAGTCCTTGGGCCGACTCCACCGGCCGGAGCGGACGGGGACCGCGTCGGGGGCCGCCCGTCGCCGTGGTTACCGCGTTTTGTTTGCGCTACAAACTTCTCGACATCTGAGGATTCCCCGTGTCAAGGGAGGACACACTGGACTTGGGCTTTTTGAGAGCCATAACTCCTACTGTCTCCCATCTCTTGTTCTCCGCGCCAAGACTCCGAGGGGGAGGGGCCAACATTCCCAGGAATGGGAAGCGGAGATAAGAAGTGAAGGAAAGAGAGACGGAGAGAAAGACAAAGGGAGTGATGGAGAGAGAGGAAAAAGAAAGAAAGGATGGAGGGTGCAGAGAAGGTGAAAGAGGCAAAAAGTGAGGGATGAATGCAAATGAGATAACAAAAGAGCATGCGAGAGAGAGAGAGAGAGACATTCTCTAATGTTTATGTATATTGCATGTACAATATGTAATTGTCTGTCTATGCATCTTCTTTGTGTCTACATGTAACTGAGCTTTGGCAATAACGTTCAGTGTTGGGAAAGTTACTTTTAAAAAGTAACTAGTTACAGTTACTAGTTACTACTTTCAAAAAGTAACTAAATTAGTTACTCGGTTACAAATTATAAAAGTAACTAGTTACTTCAGAAAGTAACGTTGCGTTACTTTCAAGTAAATTTCTAAATGCGAACCCACCTCTTTAACGGAACTTAAAATACAGGTGTATGTTCAATTGTTAATAATAAATCTCAATATTGTAATGAAATGGGCAAATGGCCATTTAATACAATAGCTTACATTATTAAGAGAAACAATGTACACCTTTCTAATGTTGCTGAGGGAGTGAGACTCCAATCAAATGGCATGTATGTAGATATTATGTTTGTATAGTGGATCGATACAAATAACACAATAAATGTTTTGGAACTTTTTTGATATGTATTGCCCCTCAACAGGCCAGAACTGGGCAGAATTAAAGTAGGCTATGCCTCTAAAACGGATGGTTCCAGTCCTTGATTATGATTGGCTGAATCGCGTCCGATGCTGTTGTTTATTCCACCATAACCTCACACCTTGACCGCATTTCGTTAGTAGGCTAATGCGCTACCACAACCAGCACAAAAGTTCGTGGCTTATTCTTAATTGTTAAGCTTCTGTTGCTTTGGTTTTGTAGCCGTCTCCTTCGCTTTCGGCAGTCTTGGCCACTTATTTTGTGGAGGCATGCGATGTTGAGAGATGTTTGAGCGAGTTTGAATTAGGCTACTCGACACTGATGTTTAGGCCTACAAGGCACTTAGGGCGTAATGTGCATTTGACGATTACATTCGTTCTTTTCATTTCATGGAAGAAAAAATAATGACTGTACTTCCATTTAGCGAATGCTGTTTTTGGAGTAGGCTAGCCTATTTGCGTTCGCCATACCGATTTCACTTTGACCAACTCGCTTGTGATGCGCCGCGCTGTGTGTCGAACTAGGCTACTATGCAAGTTTAGGAACACCCGCCCAACTCTACCTCTGATTGGCTTACCATGAAATTTTACTCAACCTCAGCCAATCGTCAGTATGTATGCGCTTGTCTCGTGCTCACTACCCAAGGAAGAACAGTAAAGTTAATCTGCCTCGCCCTTGGCTCTGAGATCTAGTTGGTCTGATGGAGAGAAAAAAAATAATATAGCCTATAGTAACGCACCGCATTTTTTGGCAGTAACGGTAACGGCGTTATCAAGATGGGAAAAGTAATTAATTAGATTACTCGTTACTGAAAAAACTAACGCCGTTAGTAACGCCGTTATTAATAACGCCGTTATTCCCATCACTGATAACGTTACTGAAATATTCATACCAATAAAGCTTTATTGAATTGAAATGAATTGAATTGAGAGAGAGAGAGAATTGAAAAGAGGAGACTACTGTAGAAGCAACATCATAAGTAGCCTGAGCCATCAGGCTCATCAAAGACTGTATGCTAAAGGGTGTGTTTGCATGCACGGTACTGTATGAGTCTGCTCCAGTGTGCACATGTTTGTGTAAATGAATGCGTGGGTGAGAGAGTGTGCATGTTTGAATATGTGCGTAAGTGTGTGTGAGAGTGTGTGTGTGTGTGTGTGTGTGTGTGGTGTGTGTGTGTATGTGTGTGTGTGAGAGAGAGTATGTGTGTCTGGATAGAGAAATAAACAGCTGGAGGCTTTTACTGTTCAACACAAAGCCAAAGGCAACTCTGTGGAGTCTGTTGG
>NC_084994.1:34642201-34643398 GCF_963854185.1 Sardina pilchardus | reverse complement strand
TGACCCCTGGACGCTGACGCAACACACTCATGTCTGCGGCTTGTCTCTCTCCCATTCTATTCTAGTCATCATTTAACATTACTTGTCACGTTTATTTACAGTAACCTATGTTAACATTATTGGATATTGTATGATCAACCCATCAATCAATCAATCATTCAATCAATCAATCAATGCATTGTTTTGTGCATGACTTTCATGTAAACGTTTCGTCATTGAAAATGAGAGAAAACTCAATTCCCTATTATAGTATTGATACAGACATTTTTGTTGTTTGTTATATTATATTATATTATATTTCCACTGGTGTCATACACAGACAACCCAACTGTCCTTGGCAGATATATTTAGAGTCTTTTTGTCTTGAGGAGGAGAGCTGAGATGATGATGATGATGATGATGATGTGTCAGACTCACTCTGGCTATTTTTCAATTCCTAATTAGAGCATTCGGTCATGAGACAACCACGACCGATCCCGTCCTGCAGGATTAGCCCTCTCTAGGAATGATGGAGGGAGGGAGAGAGAGAGAGAAGATAGTGATAGAGAGAGGGAGAGGGAGAGAGAGAGAGAGAGGGAAGGAGGGAGAAAGGGATTGAGAGAAAAAGAAAGATAGAGATGGAGAAAGTGAATGAGAGACAGAGAGAGAGAGAGAGATGGAGGGAGGGGGAGAGAAAAGAAAGACAGTGGTGGAGATAGAGAAAGTGAATGAGACACAGAGAAAGAGAAAGAGAGAGATAGAAGAGTTGGTGTTCATCAGATGGAGAGGGGTGAGTCAGACTGGGGTTGTGTTTGTGAGATGACTGAGAGGCGTAGCCAAGGCGATTAAGAGGCGGACCGACACAGCTGTGTCACCTGGGACATCTGCTCCCTTATGCCACCCACCTGTCCAAAGACTGCAGGGCGTGTGTGTGTGTGTGTGTGTGTGTGTGTGTGTGTGTGTGTGTGTGTGTGTGTGTGTGTGTGGTGTGTGTTTTGTCATGCAAGGTGCAAAAATGCTGTAAGAGTCTATGCAAACTCAGTCAGTTGATATGCAAAGTGCTCATCACAATGCTATGCTGTTCTACATTTTATCTTTCAACTGAATGATTTCATACAGAGGCATATACTAGTGGCATTTCATTTATGAATTGTAATGAAACAGTGACAACCCTCTAACTGATCACCCAATTAGATCTGAATTCATGATATATCCTGT
>NC_084994.1:34632201-34637201 GCF_963854185.1 Sardina pilchardus | reverse complement strand
GTGTGTGTGTGTGTGACGACTCACCCAGTATCCTGAGTGTGTGTGTGTGTGTGTGTGTGTTGTGACGACTCACCCAGTATCCTGTGTGTGTGTGTGTGTGTGTGTGTGTTGTGTGTGTGTGTGTGTGTGTGTGTGTGTGTGTGACGACTCACCCAGTATCCTGAGTGTGTGTGTGTGTGTGTGTGTGTGTGTGTGTGTGTGCGTGACGACGACTCACCCAGTCTCCTGTGTGTGTGTGTGTGTGTGTGTATGTGTGTGTGTGTGCGTGTGTGTGCGCGTGCGCGTGACGACTCACCCAGTATCCTGAGCTGGGAGATGGCGCCGTGCAGGCCGAAGAACATCCAGAGGGGCCGCGAGTTGTCCACGCACACCTGCATGCCGGCGCTGGCCCCGTTGTGGCTGAGCATCACCTCGCCGTCGGCGGTGACCAGGAAGCCCAGGATGTCGGCGCTCTGCAGCGGCTGGGGCGCGCGGCACACGGCCCAGAACTCCTTGCGGTCCACCAGCGCCTCGGGGTTGCCGGGCAGGTCGCTGGGGCGCAGCGTGGCGGGGTCGCACGAGGTCACGCCGTAGGCCAGCGCGCCCGAACGCGCCGGGCTCGACTTGGTCACCTTGAGGAAGACGGTCTCGCCCGGGCGCAGCGGACGCTCGGTGAAGACCAGCGCGCGCTCCTCGCAGCGTTCCCGGGGTCCTCCCGCTCCTCCTCCTCCTCCTCCTCCTCCTACACCTCCTCCTCCTACACCTCCTCCTACACCTCCTCCTCCTCCTCCTACACCTCCTCCACCTCCTCCAGCAGTTCCACTGCTACTACTACTACCGGCCCCACAACCGCCACCGCCGCCACTGCTGCTGGTGCTGCTCACGCTTCCGGAATGTTCCGTGCGCAGCAGCGCCACCGTCTGGCCGTCGTCCAGCGTGCGCACGTTGGCGGCGCGCACCTGGTGGAAGCGCAGCTCGCCCTCCAGCGCCTGGGGCAGCAGGTGCGACTGCTGCGAGTTGAGCGAGTTCTGCGGGATCGGGCACGGCACGGGCGCGGGCGGCGCCAGCCGAAGGTGGTGGTGGTGGTGGTGCCCTCCTCCTCCTCCTCCTCCCAGACTTCCGCCTCCGACGCTCCTCCCCAGGGTGCCGCCTCCTCCTCCTCCTCCTCCTCCTCCACCGCCTCCTCCTCCTCCTCCTCCTCCTCCTCCTCCTCCACCTCGTCCCACGGCTCCGTTGCTGCCGTTGTCGTCCTGCTGGAGGTTGAGGTCACACAGGCTGACGGACAGACGGGACTCTTCGGCCTCGCGGCGCAGCGAGGAGCCGCGGCCCGTGGTGAAGGAGCGCGGACGCAGGCATTCCGGAGGGACGATCTCACTCTCTGGAAAACACCAAACGACCGCTTATACCGTTAGATTCGTTACAGTCATTTACAGGAAATCATCATTTGTTGTCACTTTAGCCAACATGTAATAATTAACACAGTAAAAAAAAAAAAACAATGCAAGTTCTATGCAAAAGAAACCATATTAATCCCATATTAACTGCCCCTGTGTATTAACCTTTGCAATTTTGCAAAATCAATGTATAAGTCACAGCTAAAAGTTGGGAAATTACAGCATGCATTTCTATGCAACCAAACACAGCTACTACTGTATCTAGTGGCCAAGTAAATGCCGCCCTGAAACACTGAGACTGACTCCAATTGACCATAACAGCTGTTTATCTAACAGACACAAGTCATAAGTGAGCACATAAACAATATCAACACACTGACAGAAACCATGGCACTGTTTTGAAATGGCAAAAAAAACAAAACAATACAAGTATCTTACTTTGGCGTCTAGTTGCATACAATTGCATAACGCAGACAGTGTAATCCAGAGTAAGTGTTGAGCATTCTTGTCCACAATGAATTCTAAGTGTGCTTCGAACACAGACCACAAGAGAGATTCTGCAGATTCTCCTGGGGTGCCACAACAGATTCCTTATGTAAGCTTAGGCCTACATAAGCAAGTAAGTAAGTAGTCTGAGTTGACCGCTCTCTTCAGGACAAACCTGAACAACCTCATTTTGACCCCAAAACACATTAAGCCTTTCACTGACACACGCACGCACGCAGACACATGGACACACACACGCACGCACACACACACACGCACGCACACACACACACACACACACACACACCCACGCACGCACGCATGCATGCACACACACGCACACACACCCCAAAACCAGGAGGAATGCTTCCACTGGGTGGGTGGAAAGACAGACATACCTACCAACCAAGCATACAGGGCCTTAATTTCACTCCACAGTAAAATGATACAGAGACAGATATAGACCTCAGTTTCCCCAAACCACATTTTGGCTGAACAGTTTTCACTTGGCAAGGTGTTCTAACCTTTCACGCGTTTGTTTTTACACATATATAAACATATACTGTAGCAGCCTTATTTAATCACATCACAATCAAAATATACCCTTTCACTCTATGGAAAGAGACAGACAGACAGACAGACGGTCAACAGCCAGACAACTAAACTTTGTTCATTTGACAACAAAATGAAATGAAATGACACACAGATTCATTAAGCTATTGTAAATGGCAACTCAAATGGCTATAGGAACCCACCCTATTCAGCTCCAAAGAGCCACCGTACTCCAAGGCTCTATGCTAGCTCTGTGCTAGCTCTATGGAAGCTAATATCTACTACAACATTGGCAAGCAAGCATGTAAGACACACGCTACACGCCTGCCTACTACTGCCATTTGTTGTCTCGCATAACTTGGATGGCGATATAACACGACATTAATATACTATTTACTACATGTGATATTATAAGCAATTTTTCCATAGTAGCCTAGGGATCTGCTTACATATTACATATCAGGGCGTAGCGCGGACGGACGGACTCTAAGAGCCATTTAGGCCGTAAAAATGTAAACACTGACTGAACGCGGGTGGGATGGGCCGCTTAGAATGGCGTCAGCGTGATGGAAGGATATTTGAGTGCTGGCATCGGCGCTCGTTAATGAGCCTGGAAATATATGGAGCTGTTTTTGAATGGAGAGAACCACCACTGTCACAGCACGTGCCGCCATTTTTATCTGCCGGCGTCCGGCCGGGGGCCCGACAAACGGAGTGTAGTGCAGATGTCCGCATGGAGATAGACACACACACACACACACACACACACACACACACACACACACACACACACACACACACACACCCCTCTCAGACAGGTCCACCTCTGGAAAACTGATAGCCCCCCTCATCGGTGAATGCCCTCCTTTTAGACCCCTGTGTGCATTCGAAGACTTTCGGACACCAGCCGAGAATAACGCGCCTAAATGTAGCGGGCCGTCACTCATCCGCGGGGGGGGGCTAAATTTAGCCGTCTTGCCTATGAGCGGCGTTCGCACAGAGATAGAGATGCCGGGAGAGAGAGAGGAAGGGGGAGGAGGAGGAGGAGGAGGAGGAGGTGGTCGACAAAGAGAATGCGACCTAGAGGTGAGGTTAGACAGCCTTTCCCTGGAGAGAGAGCGATGGTCTGCCATCTCCCCCCCTCCCCTCCCCTCCCCTCCTCTCTTCTCCTCTCCCCTCCCCTCCTCTCTCCTCCTCTCTTCTCCCTTCCCCAGTGTGCCCCTATCAGCATTGGCCCAGAAAGGGCTGTTAGCTCCAGCCGCTGGTCACAGATAAACCTCTTACCCTCAATTACTTGCCGCGGGAGAGCAAACAGCCACAGTCCCGCAGGCACCCCCCCGCCTGTCCGCCATCCCCCCTAACGTCACTCCTCAAAAGGGCACGCGCCTCTCTCTCCGTTCCTCTCAGGTTGGGCGTGTGTGTGTGTGTGTGTGTGTGTGTGTGTGTGGGGGGGGGGTATGTCCTGTCTTGTCTACCCCCCGCACCCTTTCACTGTGTCTGCCGCTATGCGCTAACTGGTAACACTAGCTTTCTCTTTCCATCCCGTGCCTTCCAAAGTAACACACACACACACACACACACACACACGCAGTGCCCCTACAAGTCATATTTATAACTTCCGATGATAGAGATATTAATTGCGCGTCTTCTTGGCAAGCTTTACAAGACATTTTTTACGACGCGGGGGAAGCGGCGGAACAGTATATGTCAGCCGAAGTAGGACGGCTTTACTGAAATATGCCTCTCATATACGTCACGATACGCGTGTAATAGATTAACGGCTCCATTAAAGCCACTGTTTTCTTTTCATTTAGCGGCATCGCTCCAATGAGATGTGACATTAGCAGCATAGCTGGACCTGAATTAAAACCACAACACTGGGCCAAGTAGGTCATACAGACTAAATATGAGACTGACTGGACCCTGAGGTCAAGGTACAGCGGAACGACCACACAACCGGGGATAATGGCGGCGTCTTCTTGTCATTCGCTAAAGGGATTACGGTCAGTGAGGGTCAGGCTAAAGGTTAGAAAGACTTTGGGGGAAAGCTGTCAGCCCATCACCGGTTCCAGAATGCTTCGCTAGTTACTGTAGAACTCGACAACCGCGGTAGCACGACCCGGTGACAAGGAATCCGCGCCGGTCGGTGGCACGGTGTAAACGGACACCGTAGAGTTAGAGTAAGGGGCACATTTCCGCTCGCAAAATTAGCCGTTGCCGACAGCTCTGCGGAACATTGGAGCGGATTTGAAAGGAGATAGGCCTACGTTATGAGAAGCTGTGGAAGAGAGAGAGAGAGAGAGAGAGAGAGAGAGAGAGAGAGAGAGAGAGAGAGAGAGAGAGAGAGAGAGAGAAAGAGAGAGACGGAGGGGGGCTCAGGAGATATGTAGCATGATAAAAAAGCAGAGGGATAGTCAGCCATTAGAGTCGTGTCAGGAGAGATGAATCACACACACACACACACACACACACACACACACACACACACACACACACACACACACACACACACACACACACACACACACACACACACACACACACACACACACACACACACACACACACACACACACACACACACTCCTT
>NC_084994.1:34624701-34627201 GCF_963854185.1 Sardina pilchardus | reverse complement strand
ACAAATGTATAGAGAAGAGAAAGAAAACATCAAATGGAATGAAAGAATGAAGAACATGGTTAAAAAGAGGACAGGATGAGAAGCAGAATTATAGAAACAGAAGGAAAGAAGAAAAAAAAACAAAAGAAGAAAGGCAGAAAGAAGACAGAAAGAAGGAAAGACAGAACGCTATTTGAGAATGCTGTTTGAGAGTGCAGTTTTAAAAGGAGAGGATGAGAGGGGAAGAGACAGAGAGAGAGAGAGAGAGAGAAAGATCAAATGGAAGAAAGACTGAAAGAGAGGGGTTGTAAATAAAAAGAGAGGATGCGAGAGGCATCCAGTGTGGCGCTCCCCGATGCCAGGGCTATGTGTAGAGCAGTGGGCAGAGACTGTGCCATTTGCACCAGCTGCAGCCCCCTAATTATTGTGCACCTGCTCACCGTGCTCGACCCCTCCTCCCCCCTCTCCGCCCAGCCCCCCTGTAAGCCCTGCTATTGGTCGCTTGGCAGCTAAGGCCCGGTCCAGCTGCGCTCTGAATGGCTAGATGCAGATTCGAATGCGGTTGAAAGGGAAGAGAGAGGTGATGGTGGTGGTGATGGTGGTGGTGGTGGTGTTTGGGACGTGTAGTGTGTTTGTGTGTGTGTGTGTGTGTGTGTGTGTGTGTGGAGGGGAGGGGGAGGTGATGCTTTCTCTGCCCTGAATTTGAATCTGCCCCTGTTGAAACTGGGAGACAGAAGTGCTTCCACGAATGCGACAGCTGCACATTAGTGTACCCGTACACACACACACACACACACACACAAACACACACAAACACAGACGCACACACACACACACACACACACACAAACACACACAAACACAGACGCACACACTCACAAACACCCCAAATCCTCTCTCTCTGGAAAGAAAGAAAGGAAGTAAGTGAGTAAAAAAAAAAATGTTTTTAATTCTGTGCCAAGCACAGCACCTGTTGGGGCTAAAATAAGCCCAAATAAAGCATGGGAGAAAGAGTGGTGGCAGTGTGTGTGTGTGTGTGGGGGGGGGGGGGGGGGGGATTTCCATTCAAATCCTATGACCCCCATCCCCATCCCAACCGCCTCCCCACTCTCTGCGTTTTTTCACCTAAATCTCCGCGTGCTGTGGGTCTCTCGGAGCCGGCCATAAATGGCGGTATGGTGCGGAGAGGAGAAGAGGGGTGGGGTGCGGAGAGGAGAAGAGAGGAGGAGAGGGGAGAGGAGAGGGGTGCGGAGAGGAGGATAGAGGAGGAGAGGGGAGGAGAGGAAAGGGGCGGGGAGGGTGGGGATGCGGGAGGGTCGGCTTTTGGGGCTTTAGCCGAGCACAGGGACCCACGCAGGGCCAAGGTCAGGGCTCTCCAGCGCGAAAGGAGGATTTGTGCAAGTCCTCCTCTCTGGCACTCTCCTGTGTGTGTGTGTGTGTGTGTGTGTGTGTGTGTGAGGGGTGCGTGTGAGTGTGTGTGTGTGTGTGAGTGTGTGTGTGAGAGAGAGCTTTCCTTTATCCACCGCCTCTCCGGAGCTCATCTGATGTAAAAGCCTGGCGGGATGGAGGGATGAAAAAGGAGAAGGAGAGAGTAAAGAAAGAGGAGGAGAGGAGGGAGTGGTGGTGTGTGAGTGTGTGTGTGTGTGTGTGTGTGTGTGTGTGTGTGTGTGTGTGTGTTGGGGAGGAGGGTGTGGAGGGGGTGTCCACATCTGTGTGCACTTTAGAACTTGACTGCACAGCTGAAGGGGGGTTGATCTAACTGGAGGAGAGAGATATGTGTGTGCGCAATGTGTGTGTGTGTGTGTGTGTGTGTGTGTGTGTGTGTGTGGGTGTGTGTGTGTGTGTGTGTCCACAGGGCGTAAAAGATGATGGGGGGGCACGTTGGCGCCGTGCCACGCAGCAGATTTGACCCCTCTTTTGGGCAGCAGTGGCGCACGGGTGGCTGCCACACCGGGCCCAACAAAAGCCCCGCAAATGCTCAGTAAAGTCACTAAAAGCCTCGCGACCCACCAGAACCCCTCCACCCGCTCCAACTCCCTTGGGCCATCCCCATATAAAACCTCCCAAACACACACACACATACACACACACACACACGCACACACGCGCACACACACACACACACACACACACACACACACACACACACACACACACACACACACACACACACACACACACACACTGAACACACACACACACACACACACACACACACACACACACAGCGCCAGGCGTACATTAATCACTATCATCTCTATTAACAACTCTGAGGTTTTTAGAATCAAAATCACTCCCCTTATTCTTGTGTTCCTCTATGGACGCTCCTTCTCCCATTCAAACCTCCAAATGCTTCCCTGTCGTGATCATTTACTGTATCAGGGCTGGCACAGGCACATCACCTGCTGCTAACTAACAGGCCATATCGGCACCGCCTTTGCAAGGGATATTATATCTCACAATTTCGCTCCAGAAGCAAAAAAAAACTGCATCATCCAATTACACTTCAAGGTGTGTGTGT
>NC_084994.1:34614701-34617201 GCF_963854185.1 Sardina pilchardus | reverse complement strand
TCTCTCGATTATACTCTCTCTCTTCATTTGCAGCTGAAACAAATGACAAAAGTCGATAGACCATGCCCTTTAAAAAAAAATATATATATATATATATAATCAAAAAAGAAACACCCTGTGTCTCCAATCTCACATATGAACTTGGTTACTGAAGTGCCCTATTCCAAGTACCCTACTCCTAGTACCCTTCTCCAAGTACCCTTCTCCAAGTATCCTTTACAAGTGCCCTACTCCAAGTGTTCTACTCCAAATGCCCTTCTCCAAGTATCCTATCCCAAGAATCCTACTCCAAGTGCACTACTCCAAGTACCCTACTCTTCATTCACCAGCTATCGATTGATTCCACAGTAGAGCTGACAGCACAACCCAGCCTCGTGTTAAAAAGCTGCCCCCGTGCGGGCAGTGGACCCAGGAGCTTCATTCGTTCGTTCGTTCGTGTTTTCTTTTCTGTGACGGCAGCTAAAGATGGCAGATATCGGTCAGTGGGCGCCTGGGGAGGGGACGGGCATGGCCCACGATGAGCCGCGCGCTCTCCTCGTCCTCCGGTCGCATGGTCCGCATGCGTGGCATACATCTGACTTAACAGGGGCTGAACCGGGGTACTATGACGAGCGCGTGACCTGTTTCTCTCTCTCTCTCTCTCACACACACATACACACACACACACACACACACACATACACACACAAATGCACAGACATGCACACACACACACACACACACACACACACACACACACACACACACAAATGCGCTCAGCTAAGAGTTGGCTCAGAGAGGATGGGCTATTTTCTCCACCACTGGGTATAGCTTTTGATCACACTCCCCTCCCTCCTTTCCCCTGTTCCTCCTTTCCTCTCCTCCTCTCCCCTCCCTCCTCTCGCTCCTTTCCCCTGTTCCTCCTTTCCTCTTCTCCTCTCCCCTCCCTCCTCTCCCTCCCTCCTTTACCCTGTTCTTCCTTTCCTCTCCTCCTTTCCCCTGTTCCTTTCCTCTCGTCCTCTCCCCTGTTCTTCCTTTCCTCTCCTCCTCTCCCCTGTTCTTCCTCTCCTCTCCTCTCCTCTCCTGCTCAGGGCTTGGTCTTGAGTCTAGCACGCAGGGGCTTCTCTCTGGGGCCGGCCACCAGTGTGGACGACGTGGTCATTGCCAACCCCTAACACCCTCCACGACTCCCCCAATACACACACACACACACACACACACACACACACACACACACACACACACACACACACACACACACACACACACTGATTGACACACTACCGGTTTGGGTCAGCCAGGCAAATGTACACACACACACACACACACACACACACACACACACACACACACACACACACACACACACACACACACACACACACACACACACACACACTGATTGACACACTACCGGTTTGGGTCAGCCAGGCAAATGTACACACACACACACACACACAGAGCACCAACATGACACACACGGGTTTGGGGCTGTCGAGGAATAAAGCGCTTCACCCTGCCGTGTGTCATCGCCTCAGCTCGCCACAGCAGACAGTTTATGATAATGTTACTCTTTCATACTCTCTCTCTTTCTCTCTCTCTCCTTCCCTCCCTCCCTCCCTCTTCCCCCTCTCCCCAGACACTTAATAGGGGGCCACACACAACATCCCTCCCTCTGATAGTGAGGAAGCGAAAGAGAGAGCGATACAGAAGAGAGAAGAGAGAAGGCGAGAGCAGAAGGCATCTGTCAATTGGCACAGCGGACAATTAGGATAAATGGTGCTATCTATAGCCCATGTGACCCTGTTCTATATTTAAAAGTTGAGAGAGGATGACAGACAGCCTTAATGCCCCCCCCTCACTCACACACACACACACACACACACACACACACACACACACACACTCCCCCACTGCCTCCTCCATGAGCTCAGAGGCTTCCACCGGCTTCCTCCCCCCCTCACACACACACACACACACACACACTCACCCGGCCGGCACACACATACACACTCATCCGGCACACATCAAAGCCTAGGGTGCCACATGCCACGCAAAGCCAGGGTGCCGCCTGGAATGCCAGCACCAGTACACAACTGTGCAGCTACGCAACCGACATGGGGCACTGGTCTGTGCTGAAGAGTGTAAGTGCCTGTGTGTGTGTGTGTGTGTGTGTGTGTGTGTGTGTGTGTGTGTGTGTACTTGTGTTTATGTGATAGTGAGTGTATGTGTGTGTGTGTGTGTGTGTGTGTGCGCGTGTGTGTGTGTGTGTGTGTGTGTGTGTGTGTGTGTGTACTTGTGTTTATGTGATAGTGAGTGTATGTGTGTGTGTGTGTGTGTGTGTGTGTGTGTGTGTGTGTGTGTGTGTGTGTGTGTGTACTTGTGTTTATGTGATAGTGAGTGTATGTGTGTGTGTGTGTGTGTGTGTGTGTGTGTGTGTGTGTGCGTGTTAAAGTGAATATGAATCTAAATAAATGATGTGAGCTGAATTGAAGAGACTCCAAAGAGTGATGCAGTCTGT
>NC_084994.1:34587812-34595312 GCF_963854185.1 Sardina pilchardus | reverse complement strand
ATGCCCGACAAAGCTGTGAACACACAACGAGTGAGGGAGAGAACTGCCTTGTAAGCGCACTTGCTCGTATTCGCGACGGGGAAAAAAGGGAATCCCCTCAAAATTCCCAGTACTTTCTCACGCTCGTGCAGCGGACTGCCCGTCATGACGTCGGGTGGGAAATATAGACCCCATCCACCGGGGGGAACGGCATTATAATAAAACTCAACATACCGGCGCTTCATAAATTACATTACTGGTCACACCATCTAACGATCAGGCCTGTCCTATGTGGTCCATGAAGAACAATGAAGGCTAAAAAACATACATTTGGTTGCATTCGGTCGTGCTTCAGATGAATAAACGCGTGGACTACAGGCATCACACACCATACAAAGGGCATTTTATTCCTACGAGTCATCACCAGGCTAATACACACACTATAACGGAATGCATAGGTTTTCACATGAAATAAATGTTTGTGCTATTCTATATCAAACCTTTAGCCGTAATACCCCACCAAATAAACGTGCCCTACAAAATACTGTAAACGTCAATCTCCTGGCTGGCAGGCAGGCAGGCAGTAGTAGCCGTCTATAGGTGCTTCCTCTCTGAGATCATTTATCGCTGTTGCTCACCGTACAAGGCATTTCGGGTTATCTGGCCTCCCATGGCTCAAAGCCGCTCGCTTTCCCTTTTACGCCGCTTGTGTTTTGGTCAGATACTCGCATCGGTGCTGTTACAATCCCATGCCGACTGCATATTCGCTCATCCGAAGCTCTCGCTCGTCCTGCGATAAATGTAAACAGTCCTCAACACTCCTCCTCGACGCGTACGGGCGGGCGGTGCGCCTCGCTCGCTCCCCATTCACTGCCTTCGCTGAGGTACAAGCCTCCAAAGTGACATTTACATAAAAGGTGGAGTCAAGAAATCCTTTATTTAACACAATCGCTGCCAGAGGACCTCGCCTCGGTGACCTGTATAGCAGGCTGATAAATGCATGGAGTAATTAAATTGCTCGTGGCATTGGTCGTTTAATAAACTGTTTATTACAGTGGGGTTGATGGAGTGTTGTTTGATGGTAACCTTTTCCCTGGACTAATCATTTAGACACATAATGATATGTAGGCTAGACTATAGCTTGTACTAATGCTTTTGGTTGGTCATATTGCCTTGTGAATCCATTGGTAAGGATTGGTAGGTAATTCCAAGACATATTCCTGTTTCATTTCCAAATATTTTAGTAAATTTTTGCCTCCTCTCTCAGGGTTGGGTGGTAATCTTAATGTATGTTTGCTTCCACTGTGTTAACCTTTCACTGAAAAGGTACTTGTTTAATTTCATAATATATTTGCTACAGTATAGGCCACATGTCAGTCTTAGGAAAGACACTTGTTCTCCTGAGTACGAGTGGATTCTATCGCCTGCTTGTGGTCGACTGGACTTCTGAGGCTTCACCGTGGCAACAAGCAGCAGCTGCATACCTTCCCTTCAGCACCCCCCCCCCCCCCCCCCCCCCCGAAAGAAAGGCATGCTGGGAAGGAGGAATCTTCCGGACGGTCAGCGCCTCCTGGCAGACGCGCCGAGGGTCCCTCAAGAGTCTGCCCCACTGACTTCACCTATCAGCACTTCGTGCCCCGGGGGGCCAGAGTGCACGCGGGGTAGGTCTGGGCAGTCCAGACACGGCCATGTTGTTGTTCTCACAGCCTCTGGGCAGGAGGCCTTGGTCTACTCTTCCCCCCCAAAAAAATAATGCTCAAGAAATCGAATAGAATAAAAGAAAATCAACAGATGTTATGCACACCTAGGTATGGAGTGCAAGGTATATGATTTGTGTGGTAATTGTTATGTCTAATATGTGTGTTATCTAATTTCCTTTAGGCCTTGGAGAACCTGATAATGTAATGACATCCCGTTAATGCAATGCTTTATTACATTATCAGTAAAAAGATAATTACATTATTGGGAAATGCACTTTATTACATTATCAGGAAGTTATTACATTATCAGGTTGCATGACATTTCCAATGGACTCAAGTGTATTTTTTTTATTACATTATCAGGGATTTATTACATTAGGTTCTACAGGCATTGACGTCACCAGGAGCGTTGCTATAAAAGCTGGGCCCTATGACAGACAATAATTCTGGAAATGTACAGTATTACCGTGTCAGTAGTGGGCCCTTAGAATCATCATTGATTTGAAGTAAAGTGCAATATAAATAAAATGTATTATTATTATTATTATTATTATTATTATTATTATTTATCTGCTCTATATACTTAAAACTAAGTATTTGAAGTGTGCAAGTAGGCGGTTTGAGGCGCAGTCTGGTGAAACTACAGTGGGTGGGTGGAGAGATCGGCAGCGAATTAAGTTGCGGGCGCGAGATGCCACATCATGGAGGCTCGTTAGAACACTGGGTTCCCTCTTGATTGTGGCGAAGGCGGCCAGAAATTGAAATTTAGGGCAGAATCAATCTTGCAATAATATTTATTCTGAACCGACCTCCCCCCCCCCCCCCCTTCGCGAGCAGCAGCGCAAAGGAACCATAACAAACACGCGGACTGCTGCTGCGTTCGTCGCTCTGCCAGCGCACTTTGATCAAAATGAAATCATCGGCCCTGGCTCCCAGCACCGCCAGGACCACAAATTAGGCCTCTCTCTCCGCACACATGGTGGGCACATTTTTTCTGCCGGAGCGGGTGCCGATGGCGTAAAACGACTAAAGTTGTACATCACACTTAAACGTGCAGTTAGTGTTTCATTTGAAACAACTGTTGGGTTTCTATTTATTCATTCTTATTAGTTTATCATCAATTATTATGATTAATGACACATCATGAGCATAATACCCCAACATTTGTTCCTGTCAACTGTGTGTTTTTTTATTAAGTTTTTTATTTGTTATTTTTTATTTTTTTACGTTTGTTGATAACTTGCAGAGCTCGGGCATAAAAAAGTGCCGAAGCAGATGTCAAGTGTTTAAAGAAACGCAGTGCTTATTTATCATGCTTTCAGCGGTACAGAGGCATTTTAAAATGTTCAAGAACAAAAAAAACACTTACTGCACATTTAAAAACAGGATAGTCTTTGTGCTATTGCTATTTGTTTTTTGTTGATTTGGCTATGTGTGAGGGACAGGGCAGAGGCCACTATAATCATTCCGAATAAGGTCTTCAGCCGCTGGAAATGTCTGACTGAGGAGACTCTTCATGCAGTCTTTTTCCTGAAACGCATTCTTAATGGCTAATTTATATAATTTCTCCTCAGTTCAGACGTCATTGTTGGTCATAACTGCGAGACGGTTCGTATGAAATAAAGCTGCCAGTCTCTGAAATTCTTCCGTGAAGGCTGTTTGTGTCTCTCTCTCTCTCTCTCTCTCTCTCTCTCTCTCTCTCCCTCTCTCTCTCTCTGTCTCCAGTGTGTTTTCCGGAGCGGTCTCGAAAGGCTGTTTCTGTGTGAGCCATCTGCGGATCCTGTTCTCCACACATCCTGGGCAACGCTGACCTCAACCTGGAGCGGTTGCCTAGGAGACGTCGCCAAGCAGTGCTCTGCGTCAGTGTGCCACGCCGAAGAGGCCCGACAGAGGAGGAGGCGGCCGCTCGTGACTCAACACTGTATGTGCCGTCCCTTAGAATAATCTCCATCTCTCCAGTAGTGCTCTACTTCACAGTAGGGGAAAACGAGACAGACAGGCACATAGATAGATATATACTGTAGATAGATAGATAGATAGATATGATATATGATATGATAGATAGATAGATAGATAGATAGATAGATAGATAGATAGATAGATAGATAGATAGACACATAGAGAAATTCTACTGCCAGCATCAATGGAGGAAAAGAAAAAAGAGAGAGTAAAGAGAGAAGATATTTGGAAGGAGAGCATAAAGAGAGAAGAGAACAGTACGGACAGACAGACAGACAGACAGAAAACGAGATAGATAGATAGATAGATACCTGTAGATAGATAGATAGATAGATAGATACCTGTAGATAGATAGATAGATAGATAGATACCTGTAGATAGATAGATTCTGCTGCCTGAATCAGTGGAGAGAATGAAAAAGTGACAAGAGAAGAGATTCGGAAAGAGAGAAGAGAACAGTACAGACAGACAGAAAGACAGAGAGATAGATAGATAAATAAAAAGACAGAAAAAAAACATATCTACTTCTCTCATACCCATGACTCTCGGATGAGCTATTTTCTGCTGCCCGTGTCAATGGACTCTTTACCATTACGTGGCTAAGGCGACCAGGATGTGACGCTTCACTTCACACAAACACACACACACACACACACACAGAAAAAAAAAAACGATGCAGACCCAAATAGCCTTACATAACCCACTCCAACAAATAGATAAAGCCTGGCTCACAATATGGCCAATTATATTACTCACCTCATGTCAAGATGAATCTATTAGATTGGTTTAAAAATGGAAACGTTAATTACAGTGAGGCCGCCTTCTGCTCTCGTGGCTGAGCGAGAGTCTGTGAGATACATTAACTTTCCCTTTGGGCACTTTGATGGATGATATAATCGGCTTTCAGCGCAATCAACAACCGACAAAAACGACAACAAGAGCGGCAGTATGCGTTCCGAGCGCTGTCTCTCCGAGCACAGCGTTGCATTTCTCCCTCATCAACAATAGGCCTCCTCAAAGGCTCGGAACGTTTGTTTGGCCAACAGACTGATTGCCTGATCTGGCCGTACACACACGGAATAGACCGTGTCTGTGTGTCTCATCGAGTGAGTGGTTGTCAGGTGTTGTTTTCGCCGCCATCGTTTCCCCAGGTGGAATATCGTACCGTGCAGCATCTGCCCCCCCCCCCACCCCCCCCCCCACCTCCAACACACACACACACACACACACACACCTTTGTAAAAAATGTCTCAGGTGATTTATGGCCTGTATTTTCATGCGATCCGCGGCTCGTGCGTGATATCAGCGTCGGTCGACTTCCTCTTGGTTTCATTTCAGTGGAAAATATCTCGCAGATCAGCTTCCTTTTTCTTTTTCTTTCTTTTTACAGAGCCACTGTCTTTGTCAAAATATCCCCCAGGCTATTTAAGGTCAGTAGCCTCGCGAGGGCCGTCCCCTCACTCTTGAAAAATAGGTGCTTAATAAACAGACTTGTGTGTTCAGTGTTATCACACCATCGGAGCATGTGGTTGCGGTGAGTGTAACGGCAAAGCAGCCCGCAGTCCCCATGAAAAAGTGGCGCTTACTGTCTGCCAGGGAGGTGATACCTTTAGGGGAAGATGACTTCTCTTTTCTCTCTCTCTCTCTATCTCTCTCTCCCCCTCTCTCTCTGTCTCTGTCACTCCTTACTCCCCCTCAGCTCTCTATCACACCTGCACATGTGCGCAAACACACACACACACAGACACAGACACACACACACACACACACACACACACACACACACACACACACACACACACACACACACACACACACACACACACACACACACACACACACACACACACACACACACACACACACACACTTACACACAAACTTCATGTAGCTTAAGGGGGAATCATGAGGATGCAGCCCAGGGTTTGCACCTAAATATAGAGTCCTTTTATTGATCAAGGGCAGACATGGCTGCTGGTTGCACTGCTGAGACCGTGTGTGTGTGTGTGTGTGTGTGTGTGTGTGTGTGTGTGTGTGTGTGTGCTCTGCTACCTTCAGCCTCCCACCATCCACCACCACTGTCATCCCCCTACACACACACTAACACACACTAACACACACACACACACACACACACACACACACACACACGCTCCAGGACAGCAGTGTTTTGCTGGCACCAGGCCCACCAGTCTCACATGGCAGCCGGAGCAGTGTGCACTGTGCGGGTTTCCAGGACAACCAGTGATCCGGGGGTTGCAACAGGGCATTAGTTACTATTTGCATGATCCAGCAGCCAGGCAAATGTACACGCACACAATTATACACATGCACACACACAGAATCACACACACACACACACACACACACATATACACTCTCACACACACCTGCACACATAGACACGCACAATTATGCACACACTCACACACACACACACACACACACACACACACACACACACACACACACACACACACATATATACTCACGCACACGTACACACACACACACTTAAATACGGTATATTACCCATCACAGGCCCACTCAGAGATGAGATGCACACATAATCACCCAGATGCACTGCAACACAATCAGCTCCTTTCATGAACCCCATTAGAATTCATGTGCGTGTGTGTATATACTACCACCCACACTTTGGGCCTCATGCAGCTCAAAAGCAGAAGAGGAGCATAATGAGGTAGCAAGTGAAGGTCACTGAACGCCTGACTAAAGATGAGACGGACACGAGGAAGAGTTTTCTTCTTGGCCGTGAAAAGGGAAAGATCCTCCTTCTCCGGTACAATACGCATGGAACATCGATTAATAGTGAACATAGATGTTAGCATGTTAGCGCATAGTTAGTGAGCATGGAACATCGATTAATAGTGAACATAGATGTTAGCATGTTAGCGCATAGTGAGCATGGAACATCGATTAACAGTGAACATAGATGTTAGCATGTTAGCGCATAGTGAGCATGGAACATCGATTAATTGTGGACATAGATGTTAACGTGTTAGCGCATAGTGAGCATGGAACATCGATTAAAAGCAGCAGGCACACAAATAAAGAAAGAAAGAAAGAAAGAAAGGTAACACTTTACTTGACGGTATCTACATAAGAGTAACACTAACCCTAAACATTGACCCTAATCCTAATCCTAACCCTAACCCTAAATTGTCATGATAAAACTCGAATGACAGAAGTGTTGACATGTCATAAACATTTATGACTTTTTTTTAATCATGATTGTTATGACACTTTCATGACAGCATCATATCACTCATTACTTTCAAGTAAATTGTAACTGAAAAGTGTGTCCGAAACAGGAAAGAATCTAGGCATGTCCGAAAAAAATGTTTCCGTGAAAAGCTGTCTTTTAAGACACCTTGGTTTTCCCACATTTTGAAGGAAGCATATATGTGTCCTTCATGCTGTCTTAGACGTCAACAATTCTTTTTAATTTTGAGTAGCTGTTGATGCAGTCACACGTTCTGTTATGTTATTCTGGTTTCTGGTATCTTGGCAATGGTGTTTTACGTTGCTATCTTGTTAGGCCGTCCAAATCAAAGTTCGGAGCTGGTACCTTGATGCCTGCTGAGACAAGTGACACGTTCCGACAGCTGAAGACAGCGAGGCAGCTGCCTTCACTTCGGACAGACCCAGAGAAAGAGAGAGAGAGAGCGAGAGAGAGAGAGAGAGAGAGAGATACACTTGTATGACTGCTTTGGCAACATGAGTATCTTATTTGTCATGCGAATTTGAATTTAAATTTGATAGAGAGAGTGGGAGAGATAGATAGAGAGAGAGAGGGAGAGGAGAAGAAAGGGTAGATGAGGACATAAAGATAAATGAATAG
>NC_084994.1:34582812-34585312 GCF_963854185.1 Sardina pilchardus | reverse complement strand
GTATAGTCGGCCACTAGCAAGACAGACCATCGCTGCATGGTGCAGAGCTGGAGGTGATTATACAATAAGTCTGCTCCATACCTCCCTATGAGTTTTCACCTGCCACTCATTCTCATGGACATACAAGTAGCAGGCAGCTACTGTAGTCTAGATTCCCCAGGGGGGGGGGGCTGTTTAATAGCCTTAGTATGCATTAATTAAGCGATCATTTATTCTTTTTGTTTCTGTCATGTAACATCGAGACCCTTACATCGGCGCACACGCACACACACACACACACACACACACTCTCTCTCTCTCTCTCTCTCTCTCTCTCTCTCTCTCTCTCTCTCTCTCTCTCTCTCTCTCTCTCTCTCTCTCTCTCTCTCTCTCTCTCTCTCTCTCTCTCTCTCTCTCTCTTAAGATACTGGTATCTAATAACCCACATTTAATCAGGGGGTCTGTGGCCTCTAGGAAGCTTATGGATCTTGTGTAACACATCTTCACTGAAAAGAGCAGATGAGATGGGGGGGAGATGGAAGGAGAGATGAATGAAAGGAGAGAGAGATAGAGAGAGAGAGAGGGAGAAAGAGAAAGAGAGGGGGGGGGCGATAATGAGATCTGTCATTCAGCTTTAATAAGGCACAGACGGAGAGGGATTATAATTCAGAGGAGGGCTTACTAGAGTGGGCACTAGAGGACAGGGCTGGACGACAGGAAGAGAGATGGAGAGATGGAAGGACAGAGGGGGAGAAAAAGAGAGAGAGTGGGAAAGAGAGAGAGACCAGGGGGGAGAAAAAGAGAGAGAGAGAGAATGGGAAGGAGAGATAGACAGAGAGACCAGGGGTAGGAAGAGAGTTGGAGAGATGGAGGGACAGAGGGGGAGAAAAAGAGAGAGAGAGTGGGAAAGAGAGAGAGAGAGACCAGGGGGGAGAAAAAGAGAGAGAGCGAATGGGAAGGAGAGATAGACAGAGAGACCAGGGGTAGGAATAGAGTTGGAGAGATGGAGGGACAGAGGAGGAGAAAAAGAGAGAGAGAGTGGGAAAGAGAGAGAGACCAGGGGGAGGAAGAGAGATGGAGAGATAGAGGGGGGAGAAAACGAGAGAGAGAGTGGGAAAGAGACAGAGACAGAGAGACCGAGGCGAGGAAGAGAGGTGGAGAGATAGAGGGGGGAGAAAAAGAGAGAGAGTGTGTACTTGTATGTCCCCTTATGCGTTAATTCCACAATTCTGTTAAACATTTATTTATTTATTTTCCCTTAAACTCTTCATGTGTACATGTAACTGAGCTTTGGCAATATTGTTCATGAAACTTTCATGCCAATAAAGCTTTACTGAATTGAATTGAATTGAGTGGGAAAGAGAGATATACAGAGAGACCGGGGGGAGGAAGAGAGTTGAAGAGATGGAGGGGGGCAGAGAAAGAAAAGACTTAATTCGACTTGAGGTGCCTGAGGAGTCATTTATGTTTTAATTATGCTGGTGAAGTAGGCCCTATAGCATTGTGAGTGAAGGGGAGAGAGAAGGAGCGAAAGAAAAAGTTGAGGGATAAAAGGAGATAGAGAGAGGAGGAAGGAAGAAGTGAATAAGACATGAAGAATAGAAGGAAAGAAATGAATGAAAAATAAAAAACAAAAAGAAATGAAAACAAATAAGAAATTCCAACCAAGATTCCAGGCATGTGTACTCAAGTGAACGAGCGTGTCGTACTAAAGCCCTTGGCTCTTCACGAGAACTACAAACACCATCGATTTCATATAGGTCAAAGGTCACTCGAAAGCGAAGTTACAGCTACACAAGGAGAGGCACCATGCATGACATTGAAGACCACCCTGACAAGTGGACATAAGGCATGGATCCCCCCACCCACCCCCCCCCCCCCCCCGCCCGCCACGACCGCTTTCAACCGGTCACTCAATTACACAAACAACGGTGACGAGGACAAAAGTCGAACTCTGCAGGTTCCCCCCCCCCCCCATGGCGCCCCCTGTGGGCCACGTCCGACCTGCGACAAAGTGGCCCGTGGCGACTTGTGTGTGTGTTCCGCCGGGTACTTGACAACGAGATCATCCCAGGTCGACGCTTTGTCAGAAGTCGACGGACACGCGTTGGCACTCAGTCGCGGGAGACGACGCCGACTCGACCGAACCCGTACAGCGTCCCTTTCGAGAAAGGAGCTCATCTCAGTGTCAGTGAGCGATTATAGCGCCGCCCTGGTGGTCAAAAGACATGACACTTGTTATGCGTTTCTCAGGATGATCCCTTACGAGAAAAGGAGATCATCTCAGGTCGACGCCTGTCTCCCACGGACATGTGGTTGTACTCGGTTCGAGGGAGACGAGTCGACGACTTTTAAATTGCACTTCCTCTCACGATGATGAGACATAGGGCTGTTTATTGTTCATTGCATCAGGGGTAATAGTCTGCAGCTGCCAATGGCGGGGAAGAAAAACAACAACTTTATTTTCATAAATTTGTTGGGACATATTTGGGTTGCCATTCATCAGTTAAAAACTGGCGGT
>NC_084994.1:34567812-34577812 GCF_963854185.1 Sardina pilchardus | reverse complement strand
CCATGGACTAGGCTACAAGTTGATAAACTAATATTTCCTCCCCTCCGTTTTCAACATTTTAACATTTAACATCGTGCACACTTGTCAGTTTTCAGAAAAGTTTTCGTTGACACCCGTGTTCATGCCGCCAAGAGCATGCCAAATCTTAGTGGTGTAACAAGAAGTTTGAGCCGACGTTAGCTAATCAGAATCCCGAAAATATCAATAACATCAACGAATCACTTCCTTGTTTCATTTCAACTGTATTTGCAAATGCAAAAAACGAAAAGGGTTGGCACCAACATTAGATTATATGGTAACACTTTATTTGAAGGGGTCTACATAAGGGTGTCATGTAACCGTCATAAGAATGACATGACACATGTCATGCACATTAATGACACATTATTGACGTTTATGACTGTTGTCATAATGTGTCATTCGGTTTTTGTTATGTCAAGTTGACATTGTTTGGGCGTCATCATTATGACAACTTGACATTAGGCAAGATGACATTATCTGACGGCGTCTTTGTCATGACAACTTGACATTAGGCAAGGAAATGTAATCCGTTTACAATATTGTCATGACAACTTGACATATAATTGTGTTTGGCCTGACTTATTTTCTAGTTTTTTTAAGTGATGAGCCTGAACAATTGGCTGTCATGACACCATTATGAATTGGTCATGAATACTTTTCTTGACCTCAACTACAGTGGTACAGTTTTGATTTGTCATTAAGCTGTCACAAAGAACTATTACTGACCAAAATAGTTTTCTGACAGTGTCATGAATACTTACCTTTGACCTCAAGTACAGTGAACCATCTGAGATGTTTCCTGAACATGTCATGAAGTGTCATTACACTGTCATGTAGGTTTCATTTCTGTACATTTTACATTTCCGGAACATTGAGTCTAATTTCAAGTAGGCTATAATAACAACAAACACCATACTCAAGTCATGACTTCAAAGAGTTTATTTCAGCAATGAATTTTGCAAAACATATGTATTGTAGTGCCTCGTTGCCATGGGTAGCTATCCTGAGTTCTTTAAAAACACCCTTAGCTTAGTGATCCAACAATTATATGCAAATTCTATTTACTCTTATTTACACATTCATCACACATGCATTACACTCAATCTTCAATAGTTTTCAATATAGGCTAATTTTCCATTTCAGGTATCAATGCAATACAACATCCAAGCAAACAATGGTTTTCTTTTTCATCAAAATAAAATACCAAACCCTATACTATAGCCGGCAGTTATTAAGTAAATAAATAAAAAAAAAAAATGAGTAGGCTACCCAACCAGCTGTCAGAGTTCGTGTGGCAGGCCTGTAACGTTGCTGGTGTGCGTTGAAGCCTAAAACCAAAATGGCTCTTTCACGCCACTCCAGCACATAGCTCTGGCAGCGCAACAAAGAAAACTCAGCGTGTAGGCTAGATGTAATGGATGGACCAGATGGACAGACGTCTTCAGCGAGGCTCGTGGAGGTTCCAAGAGAGTGGCCGTGCAGGCTATCTCACGCAAAGTCATTGACAAGTCGCATCGTGCTAGCAGCTAGCTAGGTCTTGCTGACTAGCTGAAGGCTTTATACTCGTGGGAAATTCTCGTCTCAAAGTTTTCACTTCCAACACAACTTCACCGTCTAGCAGTAATGTTTAAGTAAGTGTTTTACCCACTAAACACAAAGGCTATAATTGTGTTAGTCTGCGGTAAACCTTTCCCGCTCGGCAGTTGTCTTCTCCCTTCTTCTCCCTTCTTCTCCCTGGTGTTGTTTCTTATTTCCTGATTACCCTTGACCTCTAGGTCAATTGTCATTGGCTCAAACAATACAAATGTAACAAACTACACATTTCCATTCTTTTCACTTTTAGAATCAAAACATAATATCTTTACAACATTTCAGTAACTAGGAAATTATAAACTAAATATTAATCTAAAGCAATGCATAACCATGAAATTTAATAAACATGAGTTGCGTGCACAAGAGTCAACGTTTCCAGAAGGCCTATGGGTAGGCTATGAATATATTTTGTTTATAATTTCCTAGTTACTGAAATGTTGTCAAGATATTATGTTTTGATTCTAAAAGTGAAAAGGATGGAAATGTGTAGTTTATGTTACATTTGTATTATTTGAGCCAATGAGAATTCAGCTAGAGGTCAAGGGTAATCAGGAAATAAGAAACAACACCAGGGAGAAGAAGGGAGAATGACTGCTGAGAGGGAAAGGTTTACCGCAGCCTAAAACAAATATAGCCTTTGTGTTTAGTGGGTATAACACTTACTTAAACATTACTGCTAGACAGGGAAGTTGTGTTGGAAGTGAAAACTTCGAGACGAGAATTTCCTACGAGTATAAAGCCTTCAGCTAGTCAGCAAGAGCTAGCTGCTAGCACGATGCGACTTGTCAATGACTTTGCGTTAAAGCCTGCACGGCCACTCTCTCTTGGAACCTACAAGAGCCTTGCTGAAGACTTCTGTCCATCTGGTCCATCCATGACATCTAGCCTACACGCTGAGTTTTCTTTGTTGCGCTGCCGGTGTTCTGTCAATCTGAGCTACTTGTCGAGATGAGCTACCGCGCAAGCGCACTTGAAAAATCCGTCAAAATCGAATGTTGGGAGTAAAACGACTGTCATTTTAGGCTACCTTTCTCAACACCGAGGTAGCGTCCATGTAAACAACGAGGATGTGGATAGTTAGTCGACTCATGTATGTCTACGACGTCGTGTAACGATAATGTAAAAATAAATAGCGAGGTAGGCGATTATTTGAAATAAATGACTGATTTCCCATCCTGTAAAATGTGTTCTTGTTAGCTAGCTAAACTAATCGGAATAACCGATCATAACATTAGGCAGGGATGTCGTCGTGGAGGCTAAACGCAAGTAGCCTAAACGTAGTTTATCCACAATTTCAGAAATAGTTTATCCACCTGTTATTGTTTATCTACCTCTCAAAAGACTTTATTCACCAATTGCTACTTACATTCATCACACTGTTATCCACATTAACTGTCTTATCCACATTAACAATATACATTCCTATATTTTATGAATCAATACCACTGGTATTGTTATAAACATCGAACAATAACCTTCATCAAACATGTTCTGAAAGCCTTTTATGAAAATCTGAGCCTACCACATGATATAGTCCACCTTTCCATGAGAATTCATAGTTTACCCACCTCATTTTACCACCACACCTTTGGCACCATGCATCGCAAAATGAACTAAAACCTACCTTGATTGTAGTCTTTTGAGCAAAGCTTGAAAAATACAATCTTTCCCAAATCTCCATAGGCTTAACTTGTTGAGTTGAGACAAGAAAATGGACTCAATGACAGTTAATTGATACAATTTTATTGCATACTCTTGAAGTGGTACAACATCTCAGTAAACCAGCTCAAATTTGCCAAGATCATGGAGCCTAATAGGTGTCCATACTTTTGAAGATGCTCTGCAACTTCTGATAGGCCAGAGATATTCACCTTTAAATGTTGTAGCAATACCTTCACTTTATCATGAGTAGATACATATTTCATTACTACATTGGTACGATCTTATCCAAATAACACTTCAATAATACATTTTAATTAATGAGTTAAGCATGGCATGCTTTATTTCCACGTAATTTGTGTGTTTGTGTGTGTTGTATTGATGAACTGCCTCAGCAGCCTCCATCTGAAGGAAGGGAGGCATCATCATCACCACATAAATAAAAATAATACTCTTAAAGTAGTACAGCAATTCTCTGAAATCTATTGCGAAATAACTCAAATTAAACAATTATGAAAATAGCATAATCAAAATATAATCATTATTTTGCAACATTCAGTTTCATTACAATGCTCTCCTTTTGTCTCAAGTTGTCTTGTGCATTATCTTTTTACGTGTATTTTTTTCTGTTGGATTATATTTAAAATTCAATTAAATTTTTTTTAAAAAATTGCATTTTGAATATGTATGATAGTTCCAAAATCACTGAGTAATCACGTCTAATAATCGTGATCTCAATATTGAACAAAATAATCGTGATAATGATTTTTACAATAATCGAGCAGTCCTATAGAGCGTCCAGCAATATATTTCATCACTTAAGATTTCTTAAAAATTGTGTTAAAATATTGTTATACCGCTAACTGACAGCCATGAGTACCTTGACGATTTGGTGCAAGACTAAAAACGTTTATTAGACTATACGTTTCCCCTCCTACCGAAGCAAGTAGGACACCTTTCGCACTACTTCTGCTTGACCTATCCTTTGGAAATGTAGAAATCTAATGTTAAAACTTGATTTAGAATTTCGCATTCATCTCCAGTAGGGTTGATTACTTTTGTTTAATGGGCTTTTCCATTTGGTATGTCTAGACCGAGTCATCATCTACTTCTTTGGCTTCATGTTCTGAGTCCTTGGGCTTTTCTGTGAAAGAAAAATATACAATTGGTCACCTTGAGTGGAACATTTTCAAGCTAACTCACTTTGTTTACACCAATTTGTTAAAAGTTTTTATGGAGTAGTTCAACATTGATGGTGACACCAGCTACATTAAAGAACTGTGCAAATGAACTTGCTCCTACTCACACTAAAATCTTCAACTTGTCTCTTAACAGTACAATGGTACCTGCATGTCTTAAATCTGATCATCCCAGTGCCCAAGAAAACTAACATAACCTGTCTTAATGATTATCAGCCTGTTGCACTCACTTCTTTTGTCATGAAAATCTTTGAACGTCTAGTCTGTAGGTACCGGTCACACATCACACTGCCTACAAGGCAAATAGGGGAGTAGACGATGCAGTCTCATTCTGCACACATTTCATTCTACAGCATCTTGATACTTAGTCCACCTATGCCTGTGTACTGTTCATTGACTTTAGCTCAGCTTTCAACATCATCCTGCCTGTCAAACCTTCCCATCTCCATTAATGGCCAAGTAGTGGAGTGGGTCCCCTCCTTCCATCAGAGATTACACTTCCTGCGCCAGCTGAGGAAATTTGGGGTCGGTCAAGCAGGCGTGATCCACTTCTATCAGGCTACCATCGAAAAGCGTACTCACCTTCTCCATCCTGCTCTGGCATGGTATGGTGGTGCCACCACCAGCCAGGACAAACAACGGCTTGAGAGGGTAGTACACAGGGCCTCTAAAATCGTTGGCTGTAGGTTGCCTTTTCTTTCCAAGAACGCCGTGAACATCATTTCTGACCTCTCCCATCCAGCACATCATCTATTCACAGTCCACCAGGGAGAAGGTACAGTAGTATCAGATGTGAAACATCACACTTTAGGGATAGTACCTATCTACAAGCTATTCTTCACCTGAACATGCACTAAGCACTCACTTCATAACCTGGTCTTCCTCACTTCACACTTTTTGCACAACTGAACCTCACTGCTGCTTTCTCTGTAAACCATGCACTTTTCTATGTGTGTTAAGTGTTGTTGCTCCCTGCTATACTCAATAGCATTGTGTTCGGCTGAGCAGCCACATCTAGGAAGACTGTTGGTTGTTCCAAAATGTTCCAGTTGAGAATGATGGAGGCTACCATGCCCTTGAGCATTTTCAATGCTGTAGAATTTTACATCTTCAATATGAATCCTTATATAAAGATATGGCTGCCTCACCTAATAATGGGCAATGAATTCATTTAGGCACAGATGGACTCTAGTCAACTTGTGGAAGCATCTCAGGGACGATTGATAGAATTAAAATGCACAAGAGCTCAATTGCAAGTGTCACAACAAAGGGTCTGAATACTTTCCGGTTGCACTGTGTATAATACTCACCATTTTCAGACGAGGGCATAACAACAGTCCATCAGTTTTCGGAGCACATGGAAACCTGAGGAGGGGTGCTTCTTGTTTTCTTGCCATTTGCCTTTGTCCCCCTCTCAGGATTAATACCCACAAGACACCTAAAAAGATGAACACCAGATATATAAATCTGTACAGCATAATGGAGGGGAGTTGAGACTAAGCTGGAATCAATTGGAAGTGAATTTGTAATGTTAACACACTTCTATGCAATCAAATTAACAGACATTTTAAATTGTATTTATGTTTTTGAAATCAGGGTTGTATGAAGTAGAAGTATTGTGTTGTGTAGTACTATGCAGCACTACGTAGTTATAAGCAGTACTATGCAGGATAGTACTGCTTATAAATGTATACTGCACAGTACTACACGACACAATACTTCTACTTCATACAACACTCATTAAAATATAAAGGATAGTACTGCTTATAACTACATATTCCTGCATAGTACTACAACACAATACTTCTACTTCATATAATACTACACTGCAGCAGCATCATGTTCTCCACAACATCTCCAGACCATTTCATGTCTGTCACATGTGCTCAGGGTGATCCTGCTCTCATCTGTGAAAAGCACAGGGCTCTAGTGGCAGACCTGACAATTTTGCATTCTATGGCAAATGTCAATTGAGCTCCACGGTGCTGGGCAGTGAGCACAGGTCCCTCTAGAGGTCATCGGGCTCTCAGGCCACCTTCATGAAGTCTGTCTCTGACAGTGTGGCCAGAGGCATTCACATCAGTGACCTGCTGGATGTCATTCTGTAGGGCTATAGTAGGGCTCCTACTGTCCCTCCTTGCACAAAAGAGCAGATACTGGTCCTCCTACTGGGTTAAGGACCTTCTGCCACCCTGTCCTGCTCTCCTAGAGCAACTGCCTGTCTTCTGGAATCTCTTCCATGCTCTTGAGACTATGCTGGGAGACGCAGCAATCTTTCTGGCCATAGAACACATTGGTGTGCCATTCTGGAGGAGTTGGACTACCTCTGTAGGCTCCAGATATTGGCTTATGCTACCAGTAGTAACACTGACCCTATCCAAATGCAAAACTAGTGAAACATCAGTCAAAAAGGATAAAGATGAAAAATTACCAGTTGCCACCACCTGTAAAACCATTCCTGTTTTGGGGGTTGTCTCACAGTTGGCCCTACAGTTGACAGTACACCTGTAGTAAATTTTGTTGACATCAAAGCAGGTCAACCTGATTCACAACCACCTCTGTTGCATTACTGGCCAAATCAATATCCCACAAGTGTGACTGACTTGATGCTATACTCCTATGAACAAGTGTTCCCTTTATAGTATAGTACACTAATAGTACACTATATATAACACACACACACACACACACAGGTTTGAAAGTGTGACATAAACTCACCTATGGATGAATTCAAGGGAGCACTCCTCTTGATATTGCAGATTCATAATGTAAATTATGTAAATGATTCATCTGAGAAAAATAATGCATCATATATTCAATTTAACATACAGTAGATGGAGATAGAACCAACCACATTTGTATGGTTTCTATGTGCACCTTAAGACTTGCATGTCTTGAATTTCATTTGCCTATCTGGAAGCACAGCATGGAAGGTCTATATTGGGTATGTTGCCATGCATTTTGGTATGACTCACATAAGAAATAGACGGAGTATCTGACATGTAGCCTAAACATCTTTTCTGTTGCATGCCGCATGAGCTCAGGATGAATACCATACACATTTCATGCAACCACTTCTGCTAAGGAGAGCCAGCTAGGCTACTAATAGCTTTACCTTTCTAAGCTGTCAACTGAAGGACTTCAAATAAAAAATAAAATAAAAACAAGGGGAAATGCATGCATACAATCAACACAGCATCAGGCAACAGATCCGTTTGTTAATTTGACCTCTGGTTTATTAGGCTATGATGATGGCTAACGTTTTGGGCATTGGCTAGCTACTTTGTTTACACGTGTCGGAGCAGCTAGACGCAAGTCTACATCATTATTACCCGATTTGTGATACTGAATTAAAATTTCTAACAGCTACACTTAACAACTACCCATACATGTTATAACATCGGGTTGCACTGAAGAAACAGAAAGTTTGATTGACAAGTGAATAACGATAATGCATGGCTTAAGAAGAGCGCGGTCTTGGCTAGCTGAAAGCTTCATTTCAGCACGGCAACGAACATTAGAGATGTTGTAAACATGTCCAGTGTGCTTTGAAACGGTGTATTATTTCAGGTTAAATGACGGATAAGCTCACCTGATGATGCCTCGATGTCGTCGTTTCCAACAGGTCGTTTAAGCAGCAAGCTCCACAGACAGCTTCCCCAGAACCAAAGCCATCGATATCTCATGGCTTTGCCCAGAACGAACATCACAGATAACAGGATGTAGGCTAAAATACTGTACATTACGTGGTAAATAACAGCGTTAGAGGTTATGGTTGGAGCCTGATTTAACACATTTGTCTTACTACCAATGACCGGAAAATCCTGTTTATTTGTAAATGTGCATTTTTAATGTGGGGTTTGGGTGTAAATTTACATAAAAAATGTTATAATATTATTATATAAATGGCCCTAAATCGTCTGAAAATACGAAATGGCAGTGCCACTACTGTAGGTAGCACAACGTGATAGGTATTAGGTAGCCCAACTTGATAGGTAGCCCATCTCAACAGATACGTTCTATCGAATTCTGCTACGGTAGCTCATCTCGACGAGGCAGCCCAACTCGACAGAACACCGGAGCTATGTGCTGGAGTGGCGTGAAAGAGCCATTTTGGTTTTAGGCTTCAACGCACACCAGCAACGTTACAGGCCTGCCACACGAACTCTGACAGGTGGTTGGGTAGCCTACTCATTTTTTATGTATTTACTTAATAACTGCCGGCTATATAGGGTTTGATATTTTATTTTGATGGAAAAGAAAACCATTGCTTGCTTGGATGTTGGTTGTATTACATTTGATACCTGAAACTGAAAGTTAGCCTAATGAAAACTATTGAAGATTGAGTACATGTGTGATGAATGTGTAAATAAGAGTAAATAGAATTTGCATATAATTTAGGGATCACTAAGCTAAGTGGTTATATTTCAAATAGAGGTGATGAATGAACGCTTGGATTAATTTGTTTATTTAATACTTTAAAGAACTCAGGATAGCTACCCATGGCAACGAGGCGCTACAATGTATTATGGTTTTGCAAAATTCATTGCTGAAATAAACTCTTTGAAGTCATGACTTGAGTATGGTGTTTGTTGTTATTATACTTGAAATTAGACTCAATGTTCCAGAAATGTAAATTGTACAGAAATGAAACCTACATGACAGTGTAATGACACTTCATGACATGTTCAGGAAACATCTCAGATGGTTCACTGTACTTGAGGTCAAAGGTAAGCATTCATGACACTGTCAGAAAACTATTTTGGTCAGTAATAGTTCTTTGTGACAGCTCAATGACAAGTCAAAACTGTACCACTGTAGTTGAGGTCAAGAAAAGTATTCATGACCAATTCATAATGGTGTCATGACAGCCAATTGTTCAGGCTCATCATTTAAAAAACCTAGAAAATAAGTCAGGCCAAACACAGTTATATGTCAAGTTGTCATGACAATATTGTAAACGGATTACATTTTCTTGCCTAATGTCAAGTTGTCATGACAAAGACGCCGTCAGATAATGTCATCTTGCCTAATGTCAAGTTGTCATAATGATGACGCCCAAACAATGTCAACTTGACATAACAAAAACCGAATGACACATTATGACAACAGTCATAAACGTCAATAATGTGTCATTAATGTGCATGACATGTGTCATGTCATTCTTATGACGGTTACATGACACCCTTATGTAGACCCCTTCAAATAAAGTGTTACCGATTATATTTTGCAACTGCTACTCGGAATGCATCCATGATCACCAAAGCCAAATGAAAATTTAAACATTGGCCACACTTTTTGCGCAGATGCAAGTAGCCTACTTAGTTTTTCTCAGTTCACATTCATACGCAAAACGAGTCCACGAATCTCCACTTTTGTCGGAATTTCAGAAAGAATTCAGAGGCGAAACCGTTTGTGTGTAGGCTACACGGAGGGCACAAACTATTTGTCAAGAAACCAGTGAATGTGAAAACGGGGCTCGAGTCTCTGATCAGATCTAAAAAATAACTCCAGTTCTCTCATTAATG
>NC_084994.1:34555312-34562812 GCF_963854185.1 Sardina pilchardus | reverse complement strand
CAGTGGAAGCTAATTGTTGCATTTGACGCTACGTGAGCTGAACACTTCATTTATATGGCAGGTGTAACCTCTCTGTAAGAGTTTGGATGAGATCCAGATTTTGATTGGATTGGAAACACAATGGTACCCTCTAAGTGGTGTGTGTCTGTGTGTGTGTGTGTGTGTGTGTGTGTATGTGTACTGTGTGTGTGCGCGCATGTGTATGTACGCATGTGTGTCACAAGAATCTCGTGCTTGGTTGATTTGATCACTCTTCTGCTATGAAGCCCCTTTTCTGAAAAGAATGGTCGTCTGGTCTGCATACTGACCTGCCTGCCAGCCTGTCCACTGTATAATGTCTATGACCAAAGCATTCAAAATCCTCCCAGATTTTCTTTGTTGGTTTTGAAACATTTTTTGACGGCACCATCAACGTCTTCAGCTCAATCCTCTCCGATACGGACCCTTGTGAATGGTCTTGGACAAGACAACATAGTCCAGGTGAGCTTGCGTGTGTTTGTTATATCTAGCTCTCCCTGGGTGGTGTTATTCCTTCCTGATTGGCCTCTTCCTCTCAGCTCTAAGTAGATCTGACAGGTCGTTGAAGGCAAATGCCAAATGTTATGTCCTAAACAATATGGTACAGGTGTGTTTGCTTGTGTTTTTTTTTTTTTATTATTATTATCATTTTACTTGATGCATTTTGACATTTTCAAAGCAACAGAGGTTGCACCGTGTTGCAACAGAGAATAACACCCAGGATGGACTGGGATACCAAGCATGAACCAGCTACTGAAAAAGGCATACGCTTGATCCAAAATGTTTTTGTTTTTTATTCATATCTAACATTCTACTATTTTCAGCGCATCATGTTACCATGGTACAGTATATGGCATTTAGTAAAACCTTTAAGATTTGGTTGGTTGCTTTTTTTTGTATCTACTAATACCTTTTCACTAAAAGCATGGTGAGGTTTTATGTTTTTTGAACGTTTTTGGATTGCAGTAGCCTACATGAGATGATGAAAGGTCGGAGACCGTATTTATACTGTTAGGCCTGGCCCTTTACAGCGGGCATTTCCTTCGCTTCTTCCTTCAAAAATGTCTTTTTTCTGCCACAATCAATTTCCAGTGAGCGGACACAGAACATCAGGGGAGGAGGCTGATGGGTTGAGGATGAGGGCTGGAGAGGGCAAAACCTCATAAAAGATATTTCACCCTCCTCCACACAGACACACAGACACACACACACACACACACACACACACACACACACACACACACACACACGCACGCACGCACGCCAAAGACCTAATGTGTCTATTACAGACCCAATGTCATAGCGAAGCAGCATGTGTTCCCCATTAGGGTCACTACAGGTCAAGCTAGCTCGAGTGCCTCCCTCTCCGCTGCCCATCCCAACACCACCACCGCGACGAGCCCACACAGAGCACCCGCAACGACTCCTCGGTCTCCCGTCTCGGCGATAATCGCTCCCTTGTCCATACTCTGGCTCATCGTGCCTGGGCAGCGCTACACATGCGGGGGGAGGCGGCGGCGGCCGTATGAATCGAGCGCTTGTTGACCGTCCCAATGATGGCCTCTGGCACGGTGTCAGGAAGCCTCTCTCTCTCTCTCTCTCTCGCTCTCTCTCAAAAAAGTTGAGTACTCACAGATTTTTGACTCATTTTTGTCTTCATTTCTTGATTTTTTTCCTCCATTTTTTTTTTTTTTTTTTTTGTGCTGAAGCCAGGTCTTTGCTGTTTCATGCAACATACAAGAGGATCTTTGTTTGTACAAATGGTTGTGGTTATGGATGTGGGAGAAAGAAATAAAAGAGAACAAGGCCAGGCACTGGGGATGCAATACTTCAGTCAAGTTGTCAAGAAATGACAACATCTCCTAATGCAGCTTTCTCCCATTGATGTTATGATTGGTGAAATGAATGTTTAATGTTTATCATTATTTTCACAGGTCAAATATTGTGTTCTATTAAGTGAAATGAATTGTAATTGACACACACACACACACACACACACACACACACACACACACACACACACACATAAATAGTTCATCAAAATTTGTAGGCTGTCAGAGAATGTTATATAAGTCATCAAGAATCGTAACCGTTTGGTCTGGACCTGAGTCCGTTTGGACCGATGGTTCAGTGACTTTTGCTAAATGCAGCCTAACGAACCTGGGTGGGGACCTGGCTAGAAAACAGCGGTTTGGGGTACGGTTTGTTAGGACTCCAGACTCCAGTGCAGTTTGAATGCTATTTGCAACATTGCCAATATTGGTAAATAGACACAAGCGTTTATGACATAAACAGACCCAGGTCCGCAAAGAAAAGTGTGACCTGAGCAGAGACCAGCTCGTCGCAAACGGACCGCTTCATTTACGCACCTGGTGTAGCACCCCTGTAATAGACAAGTGGTTCAGTCCATTTTTGTGTTATTGGCATGTTTTGTACGCTCAAATGATGAATGGCACCATAATTGCAGCACGCAAAGGATGGTTGTAGGGGAAGGGATCATGCAAGAGATTACATTAGGCCTACAAAATGGTTCTGGGAAGTTTTCCACAATATTAAAAAAAAAAAAAACCACATTTGCTGGTTGAACAGAGATGAGGCATTATTCATTTCCTGTCATTTTGCCTGTTTGCTTCAGTGCTAGCTTCATAACTAGCCCACTCAAGTGGCTTATGAGCTACAGAGTCCATGTTGGCCAATTTAGGCGCCATTAAGTGGACTAACGGTCACTGTGAGAGAGACCCATTATCCACTGTGTGTAGTCCTACTATGGAGTGTGCTCTCACAAGAGTGTAGCTTTCTCAGGCCACGTATAACAGCTACAATAATAACAAGGAAGTGTCTGTGGGGTAGTAGGCCCATAAAATATGTCCTCAGTCATCCATCAACAACGTCAGTAAACCACACCTTGATTTCCCCTCAAATGTACACCGCAGGTGAGAAGCATAAATGTGCACCTATGGGATCATAAAGCCGTAAACGTTCAGTACTGCGGTGTTGATTTGTCGCCGTTAAACTCCACCGTTCCTCATGTTTTAAAAGTATCATACAGAAACGCAAAGGCAATCTCTGTGCAGGACCCGAGTAGGCAGAACTGAAACTAGACACACACTAACCATAGCAAGAACGAGCCGGTTTTTGTTTTTTTGGGTCAGTGCTCATATTCATGTTCCTGTTTCGCCTGTCCTTCTGTTCTGTTCTACCTGATAAAACAAAAGGGAAACCAAGTGAAACCAAGCTGAAATGAAATCCAGTCAGAGGAAGAAACACACAACATCCTCACAGCACACAGACCTGATAGGCTATAAGTAGTCTATATGCCAAATGCAATGCATCCTACATTTCAATGTATTAGCACATACTACTTTTTTTACTACAGCAGAGGTAGTCTTTAGCCAGACCAAGCAAACAAAAGATGACGTAAAAAGAACAGGAACCAATACGCTAATGTCCTGTTTGCGCCAATGCACGGCTACAGTATCACTGCTGTGTAAACTAAAAATGGCAGTTGTCTGTGTCTGATGGGCAAACAGTGAACACCTGCTTCCTAACTGTTGCCATGGACACAGCTGTAGTTTTATGAGCATGCCCCTGTTTGCTGATAGGCACAGTCCACAAAGAGGTGATTATGTCCGCGACTGTCTCTCCCATGTGATAAACCTAAGTCAATAATGAAGGTACTGTAGGTACCGCTTAATAGAACTGTCAACATCCATCGGCTAGACAAGATGCAACACTTCATACTCATTACTATCAAAATAAGCCACCAAATAGTCTAAAAGTCTACAAATACCTATGAGACATCATTTGTCTGGAAGACAACGCATAATACACAGTAGACACACACACCATCTGCCAGATCAAATCCATAATAGGTCCATATTAGTGACTATAAAGTTGCTATAGTTTACCTCAACTGCCCTAGAATAATAACAGTTTTGTTTAAAATCGAGTGCAATGGATAAAGAATGAGAGTGAAACGTGATTAAGAGATGAATCAGGGACGGTGGATGAAAAACAGTGGCCATTCATTGAGCTGCATGAGGGCCACGTTGTCAATGTTAATTTCAGAGTGTCTCTCCCCGGGCAGGTGCACTGGCCATGTAATCTAACCAAAACGCTTTTGTGAAACCCACTGCCAGCTGTTGTTTTTTTTCCCTTTTATTTTTATTTTTCAATATATTTGTTGTTCATCATATGAGGGTAAACAGTTTTTGGTTGTTATTGTTTCCCTCTACATGTTGGTAGCTTTTGGCTGTTATTGTGTCCCTCTACATGTTGGTAGTTTTGGGTTGTTATTGTGTCCCTCTACATGTTGGTAGTTTTGGGTTGTTATTGTTTCCCTCTACATGTTGGTAGCTTTGCTGCTGTTGATTGTATTGTAAAGCTCAACGCTTGAATGGTTTACCGTCTTATCTATTACATACCTTTATTTAGTTGGTAGGCTCAAGATTGTTATGACATGTAGGAAAAAAATCTCTCAAAGAGCTCTCAAAATCTAACGCTACAGTAAGGTAATGTTTGGCAAAGATGGATGTGTTAGTCTTTTATAACAATTATTCCTTTTCCCAATTAATTAATTTATTTATTTATGTAGAAATATTTATTTATGCAAAAAATGTTTCCACACGGATTTGACTGATATTATGAGGGCAAACCGCATAATTTTGTTTTGTTTCCCCCCCCCCCCCCCCTGTTCATTTTTTGTTGTTATCTGGGCTGTATATTTTCGGATCATCTGTGTGGCAACAACGTTAATGCTACGTGATCGGCCAAGCACCCACTTACATAATTGAGGCCGATTTGTTATTTTGCGCTGGACGACTGAGTCTGCAAAGCAAACTCGTTGACTCTAAGTGCCGGTGGATCCAGATCATCACAGCTTGACTTATCATCGTGTTTGTGTTGAAGGGGGTCCGTAGCAAAACAAGTCGTACTCTTGTTGTGAAGAGGGTGGGGTATTACACACACACACACACACACACACACACACACACACAGACTCTTTGTTGCCCCTGAAGAGACAAGACGGTCAGCCATTCATATCTGGTGAGGTTTTGGCATGCCTGACATTTTTACTGCTAACATTGAACTTTTGACTGCTTTTCTGTGTAAAATGCATATGGGATTACAGTAAGATGGCCATTAGGATGCTAATGGGGCAGAATTGTGAGTGGGTGCTGTGTGTGTGTGTGTGTGTGTGTGTGTGTGTGTGTGTGTGTGTGTGTGTGAGAGAGAGAGAGAGAGAGAGAGAGAGAGAGAGAGAGAGAGAGAGAGAGAGAGAGAGAGAGAGAGAGTGTGTGTTGTGTGTGGGAATGCTTTTGTCTATGGTCTGTTCCAGGATTCGACTACAACTCTTTCAGTATCAACCCTTCCTCCACTGTGTCTCTGTTTTAATTCAAAGTAATTCCATCTTTAACGGATGACTTTAGGCTACATAATCACAAAACAAACATAATTATCCATAATGATGGCACTCCGAGGACCACAAAAGGCAAAACAAAATAAGAAAATGCACTCTTTTCAGTCCATGAAAAACAAGCGAAAACATTTATTTTTCCAATCCACAGATGGAGGCTTTGCCGAAATATAAAAAAAGAGAATTTAAGACTGTTTATCTCGCGCCACTCTGATGTGCACTATAAAAGAACAGCCCACGTCTTTCTCACCGTCTGCTGTCCCATACTCTATGTGCCAGCCTATGCAATATTATTGTGATGACTACCCTGTGCATTGTACTGTATGCACTAAGATGCTTATAAAAGTGTCATAGGATTAGCTTTTTATTAAGGTTAGAGTCGCTGTGCTATATGTAACGTGTTGTGATAACCTCATCCCCTCTCCCCACCGCCTCTTTCTCTCTCTCTCTCTCTCTCTCTCTCTCTCTCTCTCTCTCTCTCTCTCTCTCTCTCTCTCTCATTTATGTGGTAATATAGGGGTTATGCTGTGGTGGGTGGTGGGTGGTGGTGGGGGGGAGGGGGAAGCAGGGTTTTGGGTGACTATTTGTAGATTTTAATAAAAGGGGTTTTAAAAGTCTCTCTCTCTCTCTCTCTGTCTCTCTCAAGTTCAAGTTCAAGTGTGCTTTGTGTATTAGCATGACAAATATGATTGCATTACTAAAGCAGAACATTTTAGACATACATTTAATATAAAGAATACTTGGAATGCAGTACATGGCAAGTCCCTCTCTCTTTTTCTCTCTCTCTCTCTCTTTCTCTTTGTCTCAGTGTTTTTCTCAGCAGTGTGCTGCGCCGAGGCCGTCTGACCTCCCTGATTATGGTGATCGGCGTGGCAGGCCGGGGAGTGGTCAACGTACGGTAATGAAGAGGTGATGAAATGTGGGCCGACCTGCGTTCACTTTGTCCTCTAGAACACCTCTGCCCTTCAGTCTCAGCCTGCTGCTATACCTCTCCAAGACTCTCTCTCTCTCTCTCTCTCTCTCTCTCTCACTCTCACTCTCTCTGTCAAAAATTCAACGGTGCTTTATTAGCATGACTCTTTGGTACAGTGTTGCCAAAGCTAGTGTTACAGTAGTATCACAAGGGAAATGTAAAAAAAAAACTCTCTTTCTTCTCTCTGTGCCTCCACATCTCTGATGTGGTGAACTATTAGGTTCTCTCTCTCTCTCTCTCTCTCTCTCTCTCTCTCTCTCTCTCTCTCTCTCTCTCTCTCTCACACACACACACACTTTATCATCATCTTCCCATTTGTGTTATCAGAGGAAAGCACCTGTATAAAACAAACACAACTATACATGGTGGGCTTGAAATCTGTTTTTCGACTAGCCTATTCTCGGTAGGCCTGAGTCTG
Organism: Sardina pilchardus; assembly: GCF_963854185.1. Taxonomy (NCBI): domain Eukaryota; kingdom Metazoa; phylum Chordata; class Actinopteri; order Clupeiformes; family Clupeidae; genus Sardina; species Sardina pilchardus. Next base: position 34,555,987 of record NC_084994.1, on the reverse strand, counting down.
GGTTTCAGAGATGGCGTACGCATACTGTATCCCGTGCATCTTCTTGACAACAGGTGATCTACAACGAGTCCCACTGTCGTGTCAGACACACACCGCCTCATAAGTTTGACGATGACGGCGGCGTCTGTCAGGGGACGACGTCCATTATCTCGCCCCTTTCATTATCCTTTTCTCAGAATCTCATATCACGGCGGAGTTCATTGTAATGTACCTGGCCACCCGGCACACCTAAAAGCCTGACACATTACTTAGAGTGCGTTGGAACGGCACGCCACACAAAATCTCCCACTTCCCGAATTAAATTAATCGCTGTCTCTCGCTGTCTCCGCACTGTATATCTCATCCCCCTTTTGTCTCGCTTTTCTAAAGCGTGTGTGCGTGAGATGTAATACTCCCATCTACAGCATAATAAGAAAGGGCTTCATTACGGATATGAGCGGCATAGGGGCTTTTCATTGGCACGGAATGAAGGGCAGTCCACTCCGATGCCACGGAAATAGAATGGGGTATTAATATCTGTGCCAGTCACCGTGATGTCTCTGTTGGCGCGGCATTAGTGTGGGATTATGACACAGGCGTCGCCATAAGATGAGTGAGCTGACCGGGGGAGATTACACTGGACGTTGCGAGGAGAGAGAGAGTGCGTGTCCAGGGACCGAGGACAGGATCACCGGG
>NC_084994.1:34540312-34550312 GCF_963854185.1 Sardina pilchardus | reverse complement strand
ATCAGGACCCTCACAGCTAGAGACGGCCATTCTGAACATCACCATGCTTCTCACAAATTAGCATTCACAATTACGGCTGTATGAGTGGGGGCAAAAGACACATCGTTTCCTACATATAAACTAGGCCTACAAAAGCCATCGAGAGTAAAATGTGCTTGTGCTTTATAAAATAACATGACCAAAAATGTAAAAATAAAAGTAAATGACTTTCTAATGGTAGTTATGTAAAATAGATTACTTGATTGTCGACTCTAAGCTATCTTTTACATTTACATATATTAATTTAGCAGACACGTTTAACCAAAGTGACTTATAAAAAGAAGAATAACATTGAAGGTACAACGCAGAGAAAAACCTTAAGTAGGAATCAATAGTACATCAATCAGTACTTTAGCTAGAGGATGACAGGTTAGACGTTATAATTTCTAGTCAAGTAATAAAAGGATATACGTTTGACCAAAGCGACTTATAAATAGAAGAATAACATTCAAGGTACAAGTATGCAGAGGAAACTATACTACATTATACATCAATCAACACTTTCATCAGAAGATGAGAGGGAAGACGTTATAAGCCTACTAGTCAAGGTAATAGAAGAAGAGTGCAATACACCAGGTGGGAGATAGAGGGAGCTGTGAGGTTGTGAGGTGTGTGGGGCTGTTAGAGATGCTGTGAGTGTGAGGTTGTGAGGTGCGTGGGGCTGTTAGAGATGCTGTGAGTGTGAGGTTGTTAGAGATGCTGGGTGTGAGGTGCGTGGGGTTGTTAGAGATGCTGGGTGTGTGAGGTGCGTGAGGTTGTTAGAGATGTTGGGAGAAGAGACATGAAGCTGACATCATTTCTTTTGATTCACACACATTCACAAACACGTTACCCATAATGCATCTGACAAAGACCACTCACATTTCGAAGTGTCTCAATCATTTGTTGGGAGATAGGGGGTGTGTGAGGTTGTTAGAGATGTTAGGAGAAGACATATGAAGCTGACATCTTTTCTTTTGATTTGCGCGCACATTCACAAACACGTTACCCATAATGCATCTGACGAAGGCCGCTCACATTTCGAAGCGCCTGAATAATTTGTTTTTAGCTCCAAGCCTACGAAATAAAGTGCTCAATGTGACTCCAGTAAAGACAGCCAATGACAGCTCTGCATGCACGCTTTCATCCTATCAATAGAATAGATGACTGATGACTAAAGTGCATGGGCACTTAGGTATATCAAAATGTTATGCTCTAGAGTGAGCTGACCAGAAATGCTTTGGGATTGGAGTCTGTCTCCATTGAATGGATCTAATTTTCTGTCAGTCTTTATTACAAGGTAGCACACATTACTGTCAGAGATGATAATGTGCCTTTTAATATATAGCCTTGGTAAGACCATGCATCTGTCAGGACATGCAAGCCCCTTGAAGTATGAAGCAAAGCCTTTGTCTATGGCTGTAATGCCCTGAGGTAACATTTGATACTTGTCAAAGTTAAACAAGGGATGCTACCACTGATCTGACATGGTTGCACAGACATATTATGCCTGTGGTGCACCCCCCCCCCCCCACACACACACACACCTGATGATCTATGCTGTGTGCTGTGCAAGTGTAGGGATGGATATTCCAGTATTAAGGTGCTTGCACAATGCACACTGCTCAAACAAGCACCATGAAACTCCAAACAAAGAAAAAAAAAAAAAACAGAAAGAAAAGGCTCAGTCTGTACCCTTAGGCTGTTTGTGTTGGTCTTTGTTAGATGGAGCTGTTCGAGATGGCCAAAAGTCATTCTCTTCGATTATTATCCATCATATCAGAGTGGAGTTGAAGGTTGTTTTTCAGAGCTTTATAAAACATTACAACTTAACATTTTGGCCAATGTGCTGTGCTGGTGTATGCTGAGTTCTCCAGTGTAGGGGCCTAATGTTCGTTTAATGCAATATTTACATCGCTGTCCTTTGGCACAATCTGAAATCTGAGCCTTTGGGCTGATACCATAGACGATAAAATACCATAGAAAGTCAGCTTTATCACAGTAGCCTATATCCACTATAACTTAGGCCTACTTTAACAGCTAATTCATGACTGAACAAAAAAAAGTATGAGGTGACTTTTCAGAAACAGACCTTTTTGAGTGCTTGGGAGCCTTTGAAATCGGTGCTGCTGTCCTCTGTGAAAGGCAGAGATGCTTGAAACGCTGTTGCCCATGACTGATGCTGTGCCTGCCGCTGTCGTAGCCAGATGTTCTTTCCGCGCTTCAACGGTTCAGCTATACCCAAATCACCACGCTCCCGAGCACAGCGGAGGGACACGTCTCCCCATGCTTCGGATCGCCTCCGAAGGAAGTTTTCACAGTCTTGTCGAGAAAAAACGCCAATGTCATGAACATTAGAGGCGACGCACCAGAAAGTTGATGCCTCACTTTAAAAAGTAGTCTTAAGTTGCCATTTGTCCCATTTTCAAAAACGAAAAGGAAAAAAAAAAAACACACCGATTGAAATCCAAGACGAAACATTTCTCGGACTGTTACATTATACTGTAGTTTCGGGCCAGTATTCAGCTTGCAGATGTTGCTGATGTTTTTTCCTCATTTTGTCCGCCTAGGCAAACTCCCCAGGGAGCGAGGCTATCGCATCTCGCAGATGTCGCCGTGGAGTTAATCGACGCCGCATCTCCACGATAGCCCACATTGGATTGGATTATTGTTGGCCACTGCAAATAGTCTCCCACAAGCCAGTAGTCAGACTATGAGATTATATGATTATCCAGAGGAGACGAGAATTGAGCACACCTAACGCAAACTATTTATAGAATATTATTTATTCTACAGGTATACTTTATTCTAGGCTACTATTTATTGGTATAATTTTTTTAGCATACAAAATAAAACATAAAATATGCCCATATAACTTTAAAACTGTAGGCTATAGGCTAGCCTACACATAGAAGAAGACTTGCTGTAATTTAGCCTATACCCAATAGGCTAATTGGTACATTGTTTGTAGCCCACTGAATGAACTGAACATAGCCCTTTCGGCGTTGCCTATTTCTTCACCTGCACTCCATCAAACTCAGTGCAGACGCGCACTCCGGGAGCGCATGATTTGTGTAAAGCTGCCATCTAGTGTAGTAGGAAAAACAACAAACCAGCGGGATAAGGAGGATGGACCCACGCTTGTTGTTCCAACATGTCTGGGCAGGGAAATCGTCGATGAAATAAACCCAGTGTGTGCTTCTGTTTATCATACCAACCAAATGCTTAGGCCTACATTTTGTTGCAATCCATTGCAACATTTTACGGCAATGTTCTCCTGAATTTGATACTTTTCATTCTCTCGTGCGTCCAATCGCCATACGACCCACAGTTGTCAAGGCGACGGCGACGCGTTGCCTTGGAAAGAAACAACAGTAACTTCAGCAGGAAATGAGAGAGTTCGTTCTAGTGGAACTAAATCCAGAACTAGGCTATTTAAAGCGTTTTAGGAGCAGGTGAACTGTGTGGTGATGGCAGTATAAGTTGTTGTACTTTTCTTTCACTTGGATTTTACTACCACTGAAGTCAGCGGACACGATGGAGGTGTGCATTTTCTGTCCTCTATCAACTTTTTAGACATACGCTTAATTAACTTAGCAGTGTTGACATTGCTGTCTTAACGTTAGCCTCTGGTTGCTAACGTTACAGTTAACTTTAGGGCCTTTGGAAGGATATAAACCATCACTAACTTCCATTCCAAGAAACCGTTCATCATGGTGCCAGTATAACTTATACAGCTGTTACGTTATTCCGCATTGCTTTTTCGTTGTCTACCTGCACAGGCTAGGCTACTGCGTTACACACTCAAACAAGGATGCCACACATTTACAAACAGAAGAGTAGCCTACTGTAGGTTAGGTCTACAATGGTAAACGGTTTCGGTAGTCTAATGTTGCTTTCTAATAGTTAACTCAAATCATCCAGCATCCTTTGAGAGCTGGCGTTAATCTGTCTAGTCACAGTCTAGAGTCAGCAAAGAGTTTGGTCTGACTGATCAGGATCAAATCAGTGTTTTTATGGGAAAACGGGTGTAGTTGATAGTCTGTGCCTACAGCCTACTACATCACCACTGTATTATTATATAGAAATATGAATTTGCCTTTGTAACTGCCTACATAATTTATCTGACTCAAAAATGAAGGTCTCATCTCCCAGTGAGTTCATCACACACACACACACACACACACACACACACACACACACACACACACACACACACACACACACACACACACACACACACACACACACACACACTTATAATTCCTTTTAAGAGTACATGACAAGCTAAACCTTTGTAATTACTGTTTTTAATTTATTCTTTAAAGTTGTGCTGGCTCTTAACTTTACAAACTAAACTACTTGAACCAATCCAATAACACTGGTGTGTCTCTCTCTCGCCACATTCTCAGAAGTCCGAGGGGGAGGAGAACTCCTTCGAGGCGCTGGAGAAGGAGTTCCAGGAGGTGCTGAGCGAGCTGCTGGGCGACAAGAGCCTGGAGAAGTTCCGCGTGGAGTACGAGAAGCTGACCAACGCCCTGAAGAAGTCGCACGAGAGCGAGAAGCGGCTGATGACCAAATGCCGGGAGCTCAACGGCGAGATCGTGGCCAACGCCGCCAAGGTGGCCACGGCACTGAAGCTCTCTCAGGAGGACCAGACGACCATCACCTCTCTCAAGAAGGTAAGGGCCTGTGTATAACGTCTGCCCGTCCTCCTTAAACAAGTGTGAAAAAGGTAATTGGAGATCTGAGATGGGCAGATTGTCACATTTTCATATTATAAAGAGATTCATTCGCTTTAGTCGACTCTGGGGAAATATCTCTCCTTTATGTGAGGTTATTTTCTCTCACCAGGATCTCTCCTTTCTGTTTGGAGCAGGACAACTAGATTAATGTACAGTATTTAATGTAGGTTACATTAGTGTAGTACAGTAGGCCTATGTGTCAATACTGAATACAGACAGAACAACACGTTACTCCACCAATAAATAATACAATTGTAGTGGTAAAAAAATCCATCACACATACTACATTTTCAAACATGCTTGAATTAGAGTAGAGTCAGTGTGATAATTAGTTTGTTATTTACACAGTTATAGCCAGAAAAAAAAGTTGACTCCAACAGATATCAGTGAGCCTGGAGTGGCCTAGGCCTACAGTACAGGCCAAAAGTTTGGACACACCTTCTCATTCGGACACCCCTTCTTTATTTTCATACTATATGACTATGAAAATTGTAGATTCATACCGAAGGCATTAGAATTATGAATTAACACATGTGGAATTATATACTTAACAAAAAAGTGTGAAACAACTGAAAATATGTCTTATATTTTAGGTTCTTCAAAGTAGCCACCTTTTGCTTTTAATACTGCTTCGCACACTCTTGGCATTCTTTTGATGAGCTTCAAGAGTCACCTGAAATGGTCTTCCAACAGTCTTGAAGGAGTTCCCAGAGATGCTTAGCTCTTGTTGGCCCTTTTGCCTTCACTCTGCAGTCCACACCAAAGGTCTCCGATTTTGACTCATCAGACCAAAGCACAGATTTCCACTGGTCTAATGTCCATTCCTTGCGTTCTTTAGCCCAAACAAGTCTCTTCTGCTTGTTGCCTGTCCTTAGCAGTGGTTTCCTTGCAGCTATTCTACCATGAAGGCCTGATTCAGGCAGTCTTGTCTTAACAGTTGTTCTAGAAATGTGTCTGCTGCTAGAACTGTGTGGCATTGACCTGGTCTCTAATCTGAGCTGCTGTTAACGCGCGATTTCTGAGGCTGGTGACTCGGATGAATTTATCCTCCGCAGCAGAGGTGACTCTTGGTCTTCCTTTCCTAGGACGGCCAGTTTCTTTGTAGCGCTTGATGGTTTTTGCGACTGCACTTGGGGACACTTTCAAAGTTTTCCCAATTTTTTGGACTGACTAGCTTTCATTTCTTAAAGTAATGACGGCCACTCGTTTTTCTTTACTTAGCTGCTTTTTTTCTTGCCATAATACAAATTCTAACAGTCTATTCAGTAGGACTATCAGCTGTGTATCACCCCTGACTTCTGCACAACACAACTGATTCCCAACCCCATTTATAAGGCAATAAATCACACTTATTAAACCTGACAGGGCACACATGTGAAGTGAAAACCATTTCAGGTGACTACCTCTTGAAGCTCATCCAGAGTATGCAGAGTGTGTGCAAAGCAGTAATCAGAGCAAAGGTGGCTACTTTGAAGAAACTAGAATATAAGGCATATTTTCAGTTGTTTTACACTTTTTTGTTTTCCACATGTGTTAATTCATAGTTTGATGTCTTCAGTGTGAGTCTACAATGTCAATAGTCATGAAAATAAAGGAAACTCATTGATTGAGAAGGTGTGTCCAAACATTTGGCCTGTACTGTACATCTCAAAAAACAGATTAAGACACCTGAAAGTCGATAGCAAGCAGGACAATTGCAGTCTCAAGACTACCACCTTTCTTGCTGTCAATGGTGAATGGGTGGGCTGTTTCGTCTGCTGCTGGTCAAAGAGCAACCCGAATTTCATAAATACATGGCGAATGGCACAAGTGCAGTTATTGTGTAGTCACAACAACACCGAGTCCTTAAAAGAAGCTTGCCGAAAAATCCTGTCATAAAAGATAAATATATAGGCCAAGCTGCAGAGGTTAAATCAGGCTGTCAGCCTCGTATGTCACTTGTTTGCCGTCTTGAGTTCCTAAAACTACTAGGTTACTTATTATCATGTTGTTGTGATACAGAGACGTTGACATGTTTCAGGATGAAAACAGTGATTGAGACGAAAACAGAAATTGAATGATGTGAACTTGAAAGAGTGCTGAAGTGAAGGCCAAATCAAACCGTCATCCTGACAAATCTGATGGAAATCTCAAATATCTTTATATGTCTATATTTTAAACAGCAGTTGTGTTCATATCTTTTGGAACCATTTGAAAGAAGAATGTCACCTGAACTGAACAAGACTGGTGAAGAAGAAAGCTAGTTTTGTCATGCATAACATGCATGTCAAGTTAGGGAAGATGTTTTCAACATAAGAGGATATGAAGTAGGATGTCCTAGAGTCAGGACAATGTCTACAATGAATAATGATAATAAAGTCAGCCTACTAGATAATAAACTAAAATGCAAATGGGAAGTGTATGCGTTAATGCTGTCCTCCTAATCATCCCCCCAGTATAATTGGCTCATTCATTCCCTCACTCTCCATGCATAATGGCTGTCGTGCATCACTCAGGTCGGTGCTACACACAGGTGGTGGTTAGTGAGGCTCCCCCTTAACTTTGAAGTGCTTATAAAGTGTAAATAATGCAATGTGTTGTTGTTGTTGTTGTTGTTGTTGTTGTTGTTGTTGCATAATTGTGGAGTATTTTTCAATGTAGGAATGGACTAAGGTGAACACACAGGCTATTTTTTCCACGGAGAGCTAAGGTCCTTTAAATTAACCATTGTCATCAACTGTAGGCTAACCTGCTGAATTTTAAGGCAACCAAGTCTATTGGGAAGAAGCCAAAGATGAAATGGCCTCCTGGGGCCTCTGAGGTCAAGACTGGCTGGAGTTCCATAAAATGATGATTTAAAAAAGAGTTAGGAAGGAGAGGCAAAGTGATCCCTAGTCAAGAGAGAGGAGGCTCCTGAAGAAGCGGTGGAAAAGGGCAAGCGAAGAACAGAGAGGAGGTGTTTGCATAATGCAAGCAGAGGTGAAGAGTAGACTCGCTACGCAAAAGGAGGGCAAAACTCCTCAGATGAAAAAAGGGAAGAAGAAAGAGCAAGCTAGGGCTGTCTCTTCTACGATCCCTTTAATGTTGGGAGGTTTTTTTTTTAACCGTGGACTTTTGAGAGTTGAAAGAGGTGACCTAGAGGAGTATCTGTAACATGGTTCACGTCGTAGATGATGATCTGAAGGGTGTAGATGTGGTGTTACCCACAGACAATTCCTCCGATTTTTATTTCTGAGGAGAAGAATGGCACAACTAGCCTGGGCCTATCTGGCCACTTTTCAATGCCATGCGTGAACTTCCTTAAATGCAGATACTCTGTTGATATTTAAAACTATTGGATCTACCCAGAGCCACTCAGATCTGCCATAACTCTGTTTGCTGATTGGACCTGCACATTCTTGTCTTGAGAAAACCCATATACCGCAGACCCAGACTACGTAGTGAGGACAAATGAAAACTGAGCGGAAGAACGTGGGAAGACGGAGCCAAACTATAGCACAACCACAGGCCCGTTTCAACCTACAGTATAAGTCTCCTCAATGTTTTCTTAGCTTGATGTCAAGAAGAGCGGTCTCCTATTTGAAGTCAGAATAGTTTGATAGGTGTTTTCGGTGCAGAAAGCAGGGATCCCAGAACGGATCATACCGTAGGCTAGCTGCATGACTTGGCATCAGATTCAGAAGGCGAGGACAGAAGGCAGGAGACATCTGGGTGGTCTTGTAAATACCTTTGGATCTGGGCCTTACAGTACATGTTGCAGAAGGCATTCAGCTCCTTCCGGGTCCCCGAGAAGATTTTGGCATTAGTCAGGACATATGTTGAGGATATTCACTTGTGCTTGAACACAAGCCGTTACACCACACCCTGGCAGCATTTGGAGGTACAGTAGGTATCATGGCTGGTTCTACCATTTCATGATTGCTTTTTGCCCTGGCAATGGGGGTAATTATTTGCCCATCGAAATGGGTTGTTGGAGTGGATGTCAGACACCACTTTAGCATCTCCTGGAAGTGCTGTGGGCCTAAGTCAGCCAAACACCAAAGAAATAAGGTCCCTGCTTGAAAACCCCAATGAAGTGCCCATGAAGGCTGGTCTGTGTTGGTTGTTGCTGCAGCTTTGGTTCTTTGTCTGGGCATTCAGGCTGCCATCTTTGCCTACAGCTCAAACCGTGTATTGTTGAGCTTGAATATGTTATGCATTGGTAAGGTCTGGGGTTTGATTGTCCACTGTGGGAAGTATAACACTACGGATTAACATCCCTCCTGTGTATCTGAAATTACTGTTAAGAATCTCATATTGCTTTTCATCCCAATTCACCTGCAGGGGAAGGGGGATTAGTTGATGTGTGTGTATCTGTGTGTATGTGTGTGTGTGTGTGTGTGTGTGTGTGTGTGTGTGTGTGTGTGTGTGTGTGTGTGTGTGTGTGTGTGTGTGTGTGTGTGTGTGTGTGTGTGTGTGTGTGTGTGTGTGTGTGTGTGTGTGTGTGTGTGTGTGTGTGTGTGCGTGTGTGTGCGTGCGTGTATGAGAGATAGAGATACAGATAGAGATAGAGAGAGACAGAGAGAGAGAGAGAGAGTGTGTATGTGTAAGTAACAGAGAGAGAGAAAGTGAATGTGTGTGAATGTGTGTGTGTGCGTACGTGTGTGCGTGAGTGAGTGAGTGTGTGTGCATGTGTGTGTGTGTGCGCGCGCAAACGTCCGATGCGTCTCCGATCTGACCGGCCGTTGTGTCGTGCCGTTCCCGCAGGAGATCGAGAAGGCCTGGAAGATGGTGGACACGGCCCACGACAAGGAGCTGCGGGCGGACGAGACCATCCAGATGCTGAAGCAGGAGATCGTCAACCTCACCAGGCTGGTGGAGCAGGGGGCCGGCCTGTCTGTGGGACAGGAGCAAACGTGAGCGCTCTTTAAAACGGCATTTTCTTAAAGAGACCCTATGCAACTTTCTGCAGGAGACGATCGCTCTTTGTTTACATCTGGAAGTCTGAGACGAAGAACCACGCTTGCAATTTATATATTTAAATATAGCCTATACATGTATAAATATACACGCTAAAGCTGTCGGGGAAGCTCTGCAGAGAAAATGCTAGCGTAAAACGAGCGAAAACGAACAACGAAACCGAAACCAGAGATGAAATCGCCAATCCTGCATAGTTCCTCTTTAAATTAAAAGGAAACTACAGTAATTTCCCGCATATTAGCCACATTGCGTATTAGCCGCAGGACAGTGTTTTATGCAAGTTAAAAGAAACAAAACCA
>NC_084994.1:34533320-34535112 GCF_963854185.1 Sardina pilchardus | reverse complement strand
ATGACTCTCTGACTAACCCACTGACCAAATGACTCTCTGACTAGCCCACTGCCCAAATTACTCTCTGATGGCTCTTTGACTATCCACTGATCAAATGGCTCTTTGACTAACCCAAACTTCTCTAACCCAAATTACTCTCTGACACTAGCCCACTGACCAAATTACCCTCTCAATAACCCACTGAGCAAATGACTCCCTCTAACCCAAATGACTCCCTGACTACCCAAACAACCTAAACAACTCCCTGGCCAAAATGACTTGCTGACTAGCCTACTGACTAGGGGTGGCACGGTTCACAAAATCTACGTTCGGTTCGTATATCACGGTTTAGGGTCACGGTTTTCGGTTCGGTGTGGTTCTTGTTGTTATTTTTTCTTTTACTCTTTAACACTCCAGAAACATATTTCAGCACATAGCTTCATCACAATTAGGCTAGAGTATTTAGAGAATAGTTATCATGTAATAATGCACAAACTGAATTTGAACTTTAAGCTTCAGTTGAGATTTTGATAAAGCAAGAGGGAAGACATTGATGATTTCAACAATCTTTTCATTTATTTGGCAGGGATGGTGCACCAGCACAAAATGTAGGTCGTCCACCCATATTTTTCATTGCATCGCCTTTTTATCGCTCTCCTTTCATATAGTGTGAATGATTTTTTAACAAGATGTAAAGCTTGTCTTTATTTGAAACACACACACATTATGTAATTATTTATTCATTCTATATACTGACATGTCTGATATTCATAACAGCAAACTTTATGCAGATTATAGCCTACTATTCATTATAACTCCACCTCTTAAAATCAGCTGTCTGGCTGAAGCCTCAAAATATTGTAAACAAGTAGCAGGCTAAGCTCATCATACTCTACTGGTTGGACTGTTCAGTTTCCCCACATGTGTTTTAGTCTCAAGGTAAGCTAATACTTTTTCTCCTTGGGACAGGCCCTTTTAAGCCTTGGAGTTGAAAACATTGGTATTGAGATGGTCAGTCAACTTGAATGCAAGAGATTTTATCAAATGTCTGATGCTAACCGTTTTTAACAGTAATGTAGCTAATCGTCTTCTGTGCGTCATTGCGTTCACGATTGTGAATGTTCTATTTGGATTAATGTGCATGTCGAGGGCGGGTGTCGCGCACGAGAGCGGGCCAAGGAGAATGAGTTTACTTCTACTGTTTGGTAAAGTTGCACGCATAGTCTACAGTTGCGGAAGAACATGCTTCCACCCGAGCAGGGTCAGGTGCATCAGTTTGACCACGCTAGGGATGATCTCTCGCACTTGCCATTTCTAAAACCTTGCGCGCAGCAACTCAAAACTCCATACTCCTATCTCGCACGTAAGGGAAACACGTCGTCACATATGGGAATCAATTGCGCATTCCATAACTAGCCTGAACCGTAGGACCGTACGACGAAAACACACTCCGAACCGTGACATGCGAACCGCACGGTTCGGAGCATTTTTCAAAAACGTGCCACCCCTACTACTGACCAAACAACTCGCTGACTGGCCCACTGACCAAAACAATTCGATTTTTTTCTTTTGAATTAGTGACCAAAAGCCTTGAGTGACACTTGAGTGTGTGCGTGTGTATGTGACTGACTTTAGCGAAATCCCATCTCCATGAACAACAGGACCTTTATCTGTGAAGAAAATGCTAATAAAAAGACGTGATGGCTACCGCTATGTTCAGTGATTGAAGTAAAAGAGTGAAGCTAATTTTCCACTCTTTGGTCTTCCGGTAGTGAAAGGGATAGTGGTGGGGGGGGGGGATCTGGAGGAAAAG
>NC_084994.1:34510820-34513320 GCF_963854185.1 Sardina pilchardus | reverse complement strand
TTCTCACCAAGCTTCTCCTCACCAAGATTCTCCTCTCTCCTCACCTCTCCTCACCAAGCTTCTCCTCACCAAGATTCTCCTCATCTCCTCTCTCCTCACCAAGCTTCTCCTCTCTCCTCACCTCTCCTCACCAAGCTTCTCCTCATCTCCTCACCTCTCCTCTCTCCTCACCTCTCCTCACCAAGCCTCTCCTCATCTCCTCTCTCCTCACCAAGCTTCTCCTCATCTCCTCACCTCTCCTCACCAAGCTTCTCCTCTCTCTTGACCTCTCCTCTCTCCTAATCTCTTCTCACCTCAACTCTCCTCGCCAAGCCTCTGCTCTCTCCTTGGTCTTCCCTGCTCATCCAGAGGTGGAACAATCTGGCTTCAATCTGGCTTTTTCCCCCAACTATTCATCAAACAAGCTCTAGCACAACAGCCAGGTAGATCAGGAAAAAGCGAAATCGCCCCGTGTCACAAGTGCACAGGAAGACACTTGCTTTGACTTCCTTTTTGAAGCCAGAGTTCTCCACCTTCCCACGCACTGCCTCTTAATTCCTGTTTCTACCACCATCTCCTTTGGGCTGCACTTTAACTAGTACTTAAACGTCTCTACACCCTCGCCCACCGGTAGCAGTACTTATTGTAGTAGTATTTATTGGTACTTAAGGTCTCCTTTGTAGTCTGGCTTGACTATTCCTCCCAGACTTTTGTAAGTCGCTTTGGATAAAAAGTGTCTGCGAGAATGAATACACACAGAAATGTAAATGTGTCCCTCCTCCCACCCCGTAGTAGCACAATAGAGCAAAGCTCAGATGAGATTTACATCCTCCGTGTGGCGGCGAGACGGCTTTTAACCGTAACTGGCGCGTGATGAGAATGGCTGTAACTGCGGCTACATTACGAGCCGCTAGACGGTCTCTCTCCCCTCCGGTAATTCTATTGGGGAAGGGATAGCAGTATTTCCTCTCCCGTTTCCTCTTAACTTGGCCGCCGTGCAAAAGCCAGAGAGTCCTTTGCAAAGAGAGGCAATCTGTGAGTCCTTGCCCTTCGAGGGCATTTCAATTAACACGCTGACAATGTGGAGACAAGGCCCCTGCAAGGCCAGTTAGCCATTTTTATTGATTTTTTATGTGTTTATTTATTTGTCTTCCACCAGTGGTGTGTGTTCCCACTTGAAAAAAAAAGTGTTTTGAGCACAGACACACACTTCTTGAAGAAGAAAAAAAAACATTGTATGCAACTTGAATAGGCTCGAATGAGAAAAAACCTCATTCGGTTTCTGCCCAGCTGAAGTATGTCTGTCCTGTTCTTCCTTTTGTCCTGTCTTATATGTCTTCTATGATGTGCGTTTTATATCTATTTTCGCTGTTTACTGCCAGAACCGTTGGCTCCAATCAGAAACGGCCATACTCTAGTCCTGGCACGCTATTGGCCGGTGACGCGCCGCAAACTAAACTTAAGCGACGCGAAGTGCAGTAGAAACAAAGCGCAGCCTCGCCAGACTAATGTTCAATCTTAAAAGATTGAGTTCAGTAAAGCCTACCTTACATTGCCAGACTTTGCAAAGATTTGGAAAAGATTTTTGAAAGACTACAGTCTCAGACCCTCTCACATCTAAAGACAATTCATTGAGCTTTTAGTCACAGGCCAGTCTCAGATTAGGATTTTGCAAAGACTGTAGGTCACTATTTACAAGACTGCTGCTAGATTCCTTAAAATTATTTCCATCGTGCACTAGGCTACACGTCATCATCAACAGGAACTCACGTGATAGCCTACTCATATCAAAGTCATTTTTTCGCGTTTCTGCAGCATTGTTTCATGTGTGACATCCCTAACAGATACAGAGCTGTTCTGTCACGTAGAATAATTAGACTAATAATTTACAATAAATGAAATAACAAAAAAATCATATAAGCTACAGCTGTTACCTATTTTGCCCCTTCCTGTTTCATGTTGGACCTAGGTCACGATTGGTCTTTAATGTTCACGTCACTATTTGCATGAGCCACGACTGAAAAGACTTCCGATAATATCAAACATGTTTGATATTGTCGTAACGGCAAAACTAGAAAAAGACTGCCTCCGACGGACTTAAAACCGCTAAGATTGGCACCTTACACTAAACGATTTAGATGACGGGAGCGCGCCGAGATTTTAGTACAACTCCCAAGATTTCCGCCCGATTTTGGAAATGTAGTCGCCGACTGTTAAAACAGACCAAAATCGTGCAATGTAAGCCAGCCTTAAGGTGAAAACCAGACTATGCAGTACGGTCAGTGTGGTCAGTGAGGTCAGTATGCTGGAGCAGAAGTACGAGACGACACAGTCAGCTCAGGTCATCCTCGTCACCACGGGCAGTGAGAGAGGGATGACTGGCAAACGAGCCTCTTTAAGGCAACACCCGAAACGAAAACAACAGGACTCACTCTGCTGCACCTTCATATCTCTCTCTCTCTCTCTCTCTCTCTCTCTCTCTTTCAAATTCAAATTCAAATTCAAAGGGTGCTTTATTAGC
>NC_084994.1:34498320-34503320 GCF_963854185.1 Sardina pilchardus | reverse complement strand
GCGGCAGAATGCCTCCGGCTGTATCAGTGTCAATACAAAGTTTTACAAATATTAAAGGAAATCTGAAACATTAATGATTCTGTGTGTCTTGAAATGGTTGCAGCGTAGTTATACAGTATCCAACATTCAACAGTTATGGGAATTGGAAAGGGTTGGGTTGGGCGTAATATTGATCAGAAACAAAATCGTAGTGTTCAGTTTTATATCTCATTATGCTCACTTTCATGTCAAAGGTAGAGACTAGTCAATAAGTTGATTTGCTTTGAAAGTACCGGCAGTTTTAAGTGGTGGCTATTGTAAATGTTAGTCTGGGTACTGTATACTGTACCCATACGAACCTTTGGTCAATTTGAATTTGCTCTGCTGGTCTGTCTGGCCAAGAGGTCATTACAGTAATGGACATTTCCAGTGTTTTGGAAAACCTGTGCACCCAATCACAATCCTTATCTGGCATGGGGCGGGCTTTATGTGATGACAGATAGAGTCAAGTCAAGTCAAGTCACTTTAATTGATATAGCGCTTTTATGTGTACAGTGTGCCACCCAAAGTGCTCGCAAAAAAGAATAGAGTGACGTAGTTGCCAGCGTGACACAGAGACAAACAATTTCACAAACAGTAAAATAAAGAAAACATAAATAAATAAATAAATAAATGCATAAATAAATAAATGGCATCGCATATTGGTGTCTCTCCTAGTATTTAACATGTTGAGCAACATTGTGCACTTGAACAGTTCATCGCGAATCAGGTGCTCTTGGATGCTTTTCAGGCAGTTTTTCAGAGCAGTGTAGTAAAGCAACAAATGGCTGTGCAGATGGCAACAGTGAATCTAGTGAGAAATGGCTATGCAGATGGCAATGGTGAATTTAGTGAGAAAAATGGGCAGAATTTGTACAGTCCACAAATATCTTTCGCCTAAGTGGACTGTGCTCTTGTGTGATTAGTAGGATCAGTGTCCTTTACATTCTGCATTAGACTGAGTCAATGAGGGAGCTCTTAAATGCATGTGCTCGGCGCACACACACTCACACACACACACGCACGCGCACGCGCACGCGCACGCACACACACACACACACACACACACGCATACACACACACACACACACACACACACACACACACACACACACACACACACACACACACACACACACACACACACACACACGCACACACACACACACACGCACACACACACACACACACACACACAATCAAATTGGAACTCAACCAACCAGTCACATCAAGACCGAGGTCAGCCTGTGATACGACACAACACGGCTCCGTCGGGAGAATACCCGTGTGTGCGCTCCATGAGATCATGTGGGCAGTCATAAAATATGGAGCGCTACAGAGAAGCCTTTAGCCTTTAGCATTGTCAGCCGACAATAGTCGACGACTCCCTGATTACGGGCAAACACCTTCCCTGTATCAAACAGCCGTGCTACGTCAAATGACCCTGATCCTGTGCGAGTTCAAACAGAAAGCCAATTAAAAATGAAAATTGTCCAATGAAAAAAAAAGAGGCAGCGGAAAAAAAGATGAAAGAACAATATCCTGACAGATATTCTTTTTGAATGCACCTCTTTTTGCTGTGCTTCTCTCTCTTTTTTTCTTTTTCTTTTTCTTTCTTTTTTTCTTTTTTTTTCCCAAATATTAATACCCCGTGCCTTTCAGATCCAACATCAAGACATGAAAGGCCTCCATGAATATGCATCATTATTTTATCATCATTACTGTTTTTAATCACCAACGACCTTGTCTGGACTTTACTGCCCGACTCCATGGACAGCTAGCTCTTGGTCGGAGCGAGCGAGCGAGAGATAGAGATGGAGAGGGAGGGAGGGAGGGAGAGAGGGAGAGAGGGAGAGAGGTGGATGGAGAGAACAGACACAGAGAGGTTGTGACAAAGCAAATGAAATGGGAGGGATACAGACGGTCAGAGTTAGAGGAGAAGAGACAGACGGAGAGAAAGAGAGAGAGAGAGTCTGCAGAAGAAAAGACAGAGAGAGTCATAGAGAGAGGGAGGGAGAGACAAGTGAAGTGAAATGAAGTGAAACCTGCTTAAAAACCCTAAGGTGCCGCTCCCCCACAGCTTGTGTGTGTCTCAGTGTGTGTGTGTGTGTTCGGTTGTGTCTCTCTCAGCTGTGTGTGTGTGTGTGTGTGTGATTGTGAGAGAATGTGTGTGTGTGTGTGTGTGTGTGTGTGTGTGTGTGTGTGTGTGTGTGTGTATGTGTGTGTGTGTGCGCGCGCGTGTGTGTGTATGCGGGAGCCTGGGCTGCTAGAGTGCCACTAACCTGAACAGATGGATCAGAGATGGGGGTGGAGGGGTTCCGGAAGCCTCCGTTGAGCGAGCCCGAGTGCTGATGTTCACGGCTAGCTGACCGAACCACTGCGCGCGGCGGGCACAGGACGGCCAGGCGTGGAGGAGAGAGCCGGTCCTGGGTGGACACAGCGGTCTAGTCCTCTTTTGAAGTAACAATGAGGAGCCGCAGGGGCGTAGTGTCCGTCCACGCGCGAGCGACCGAAGAATGGACAGATCGATGAATATTTTTGTAGCCTCTAAAAGGTGGGACAAGCGAGGATAATAAAAACGGAAGAGATATTTTATAACCTTTTCGTCTCGCAAAAGATCCCTAATGCCAAACCGAGAGTCACATGTGAATCGACAAAATGGTGTTAAATAAATGAATCAGCTATAAATTGTGCTTTTGAATTAAATATGTTTCTTTTTTTTTTTGGTTCTCTCTCGCATTAGGCTCTCTTTCTCAACCGGTGCAGAATGGCCAGCCAAGGCTAAAGGCCTGTCCACACGGCCAAAGCATATAACGATAGCCATAAACAGCCGGACAGAATCGGTCAAATTTGATGAGTGTCACATAAAAGCGTGAACGGCATTTCCTTATGGTTGGCTAGAGTGGACTCCCAGTTCATTATAGTTTTAAGGCCGGAGCCCACCGGACACGTATGCGGCGCGCCGCGACAATAAAACAATTAGAACTTCATCGTTTTTTTAACGGAGCAAAGCCCACTAGAAACGTCTGCCGCGCAGCAGCCGCACAGGGATAGAAAACTGTTCTAAAATCCTGCACGTCCGGAACGGCGTGTCCGGTGGGCGCCGGCCTTTAGTTACTCATCGTTGGTTAGAGTGGACACTCGGTTCATTATAGTTTTAGTTACTCATTGTTGGTTAGAGTGGACACTCAGTTCGTTATAGTTTTAGTTACTCATCGTTGGTTAGAGTGGACACTCAGTTCATTATAGTTTTAGTTACTCATCGTTGGTTAGAGTGGACACTCGGTTCATTATAGTTTTAGTTACTCATTGTTGGTTAGAGTGGACACTCGGTTCATTATAGTTTTAGTTACTCATTGTTGGTTAGAGTGGACACTCGGTTCATTATAGTTTTAGTTACTCATCGTTGGTTAGAGTGGACACTCGGTTCATTATAGTTTTAGTTACTCATCGTTGGTTAGAGTGGACACTCAGTTCATTATAGTTTTAGTTACTCATCGTTGGTTAGAGTGGACACTCAGTTCATTATAGTTTTAGTTACTCATCGTTGGTTAGAGTGGACACTCGGTTCATTATAGTTTTAGTTACTCATCGTTGGTTAGAGTGGACACTCGGTTCATTATAGTTTTAGTTACTCATCGTTGGTTAGAGTGGACACTCGGTTCGTTATAGTTTTAGTTACTCATCGTTGGTTTGAGTGGACACTCAGTTCATTATATTTTTAGTTACTCATCGTTGGTTACGATGTACACTCATATCGTTATAGTTTTTGTTATGTATCGTTGGTTAGAGTTGACACATATATCATTCTAGTTTTCGTTACTTATTGTCTCATTGACTCAGATCTTTATAGTACAGTGTTGATGGGCCACATGTGGTTCCTAATCTTTATCACACTAATGTTCGTTTAAGTAATATAAGCCCCGAGAGGCTGAAGGTTACACTGGTTTTAGAACAGCTATGGGGCATCGTTAGGCATAACGTGCAAGCAAAGTCGCAGCAATTCAAAAACATTTGCTGATAGTGCCGTAAGGAAATGCGGTCAAGGTGTAGGGTTATGTTGGATTTTTACACTGGCATCGAACGCAGCCAATCATAATCAAGCACCGGAACTATCCGTTTTAGAAAAATAAAAGTGCGACTGGGTGAACGGTATAAATAAAGGATAAATCTCTCTTCCGCTGCCCTCCCTGTCTGAGGCAGGTCACGGTCACCGCGGCGGTTTTTTTGGCGCGGCACGCTCACCTTGGCTGGCCGGAAAACGGCTTACCCAGCGTGCACCAGCGAGCCACTGTCTGGCGCCCCCCTGCCCACCGCAGCGCTGGAAAGCCGAGATGCCCGGCCGTCGGCGTCACCCGTCGCACTCGTCACCGCACTCGACCGGCTGATTAGAGAGATAGTCCTACGGACGGACCGGACACAGCGAGGGAGAGAAGCCGAGAGTTAGAGAGGCGGCGGTCGCCGGACACACTAATGCCAGTTTTGGTGAGGGGAGACAAGTGCTCTGCAGCAACTCCGTTAAAATGCTGTCCTGTGCAGTCGTGTCCAAACCCACCAGACTAAAATTCCAAAAATAAACAACAAACCCAAGAAAAAAAACAAAACAACGAAAAAAATTGAATGATCTTTTATACAGCAAAACAAGTTGACAGCAAAAGAAACAACTGAAGTAAAATCACAAAAGAGAAGAGGTGTGAGACGCATGTTACAGGGAATGTTGAGATGGAGAGAGAGAGAGAGAGAGAGAGAGAGAGAGAGAGAGAGACGTGTGGAGACGTTAAAGTGGTGGGAGACGATGGTAGCTGTGGGGAGTTGCCTTTGGAGAAGTAGGGAGAAAAGAGAGAGTGAGCGAAAAGGAGAGAAAAAAGAGAGATGGTGGAGGGGTAAGGCACAGGGCGAGAAGAGTGGAGGAGCGAGGGAATGATAGGAGAGGAGAGGAGAGGAAGTAGGGTGGTGGTGGTGGTGGTGGGGCTGAAGCGATG
>NC_084994.1:34488320-34493320 GCF_963854185.1 Sardina pilchardus | reverse complement strand
TGTCTGGAGGGCCTCCTTCGCGCTGTCAGAGCACGTCAGCGTCAGCCGGTCGCGGACTTTCGCCAGGGGAGCCGAAGCCGGGCGGAGCGGAGCGACGGCCCCTGGATGTCTCCTGGAAACCCCAGAGCCCACCCACCCACCCACCCTCCCTCTCTCTCTCTCTCTCACGGCGGGCACGGGGGTCGGGCAGTCAGTGCCTATCGTGTCCAAATCCCACCTTTTCCTGCGAAAAAATATACGAAGGCACGCGTCAAACGTGACATTTTAAAGGTGAAGTACAATGTCGACTTTTATTTTTTTCAGCGTTCCCAAAAGAAGGAAGTGAAAAGTTCGTTGAAGACCTACAGCCATGCTGTACTTTTTAAAAGTGGAGCATGACCAAAGCAAAACAAGAACAAAATGTGTCTCAATAGTTCCTGTGCAATCTGTAAAGACAGAATTCTACAGGCAAAATAATGATTGAATGTTTAAGACTAAATGACAGTGGCTTGAATTGTGGCGGAAGCAGCCATATTATTTTCATTTTCACGGTTAGGTATGCGATATAATGAGACGGAAAATATTAAACTTTCATCTCCTAAGCTAGTTTTTTTTTTCTTGTGTGTGTGCCTATTTTCGACCCTTAATATTCTTGATATTCCACACTCCTCAGTGCTTTGTTGTTCTCTCTCCTTCGGGACACAGGTTTTTTTTTCTTTTTTTTTTCTTGTTTGTTTTATCTCATATCATCTCTGCGTTGCGACTGATCGCCTTCAAAAGTTTCGCCTTCTCACAGATGGCTCGCAGAGGCGAGCTTTTCTCGAAGATCATAAGCGGTCCGCGGATGTTCCGTGTTTTTTTGAAAGAAAAAGAAGAAGAAAGAAGAAAAAAAAGAACAAGGATCTGAGGGGGGACGGAGGACAGAACGGTTCTCGTTTTCTTTACGTCTTAAGGTCTAAGAGCCGCTCGACGAGGGGAAAGAGCTTGAATGGGGCCTTGTTAGCGAGATGCGTGCCTCTGTTTGGCTCCCAATGATTGGATAGACTCCTGCTGCCACTGGATAACAAGAGAACTTTGAATATTTTTTTGGTCTGTTATTTTTTAAACAAAAATAGTGGGAAAATGGTGAGCTAAACTGTTGTTAGCCCTTGACTGAGACTGGCTTCAGTTTAGGATTAATGCATAAGATGTTGCACGGCGTTGGGTTTACGTTGAAACGGTGTTCTGATCGCCTCGTTCGTCTTGCTACCTCGGCTGTGCTGTGAGAACACCGTCTCTCTCACTTTGATACCGCCAGTAACATGAAAAAGGATGGCTTAAGGAGAGGAGGTTTAAGGAGGGGAAAGGAGAGAGAGAGATGGAGTGAGAGAGAGAGAGAGAGAGAGAGAGAGAGAGAGAGAGAGAGAGAGAGAGAGAGAGCAGAGAAAGAGAAAGAGAGAGGAAGAGAGTGGAACAAGGAGTGAGCGTATGTTATCTGCTTTGAAATGATTACGCAATCGGAGAAATCTTGGTGCTTGGGCGTGTTTGATGCAGACGGCAAAGGCATCCTCCATCCCGCTGGAGAAGACCTGCATACCCTCTCCTCTCCTCTCCTCTTCTCACCTCCCTCCCTCTTTTGTCTTCTGGTCCTTTCTCTCTCTCCCCCCCTCTCTCTCTCTATGTCTCTTTAATTTTACCGCTGTCATTATTTCTCTGTGTATCCTTTTTTCGCTTCCTCTTTCCCCACATTCTTTAACCCATCCTTACATTTATATTGTTTTTTTCTCACTCCATTTGTTTCCCTCTCTCTCTCTCTCATGCCCCCTCTCTCTATCTCCTTCTTTTCTCTCTCTCTCTCTCTCTCATGCCCCCCCTCTCTCTCATGCCCCCTCTCTCTCTCTCCCTCTCTCTCTCCCTCTCTATCTCCTCTCTCTGTCTCTCTATTTCTTTCTCATTTTTCCTCCCCTTCTTGCTATGCCAGCTGCATCGCGGCATATATTTGACAGCTCTCCGGAACATGCCGGAGAAAAGGTGCATCATGATAATGAATCAAAAGCTGCAATTGACGAACACTCTGTCTCTGCCACAGTTCCTCTGTAGATGAAAAGAGCAAAGCAACAAGGCTCTTCAGACATACACACACACACACACACACACACACGTACAGACACACACACACACACCACACACACACACACACACACACACACACACACACACAGACACAGACACAGACACACACTCATACACACACACACACACACGCACACACGCACACACACACACACACACACACACACACACACACACACACACACACACATACACACACACACACACACACACACACACACACACACACACACACACACACACACAGAACTGACGCTGCTATGCCACAGACGTTTCCTTCCTTCCGTCTAGTCCAGCTTGTACCAGAGTCATAATGGCCAGTTCACACTGCAGCCTTGGCAGCTCACAAGGTCCCGTGTGTTTACCGTAAGGCTGAGGTGGTGCGCTAAACCTAATCTCACTCAGGCTCGTAATACCGTCATTCATTGTGGATGCTGTGGAGGCCTACACTTGGGGGAAAAGGAGGGAACTGAATGTAAAATATTCAGAATGTATATAAATGTATGTCGAATTTATATGCAGTTGTGCTTTAGAAGTGCTTTCCAGTTTTTGACAGTGATCTTTTTTTCAGAATCGAGTAGACTTAGCTGTAGCTAAAACGTTTTTTTTTTAATGCTTGTCATGATTCATAGTTGGATGTTTTGAAAGTTTCTTTCTTCTTCTGAAATGTGTTGTATGCCCACACAAGCCCCCATAACTCCCGTCTTCCTCCTCCCCCTCCCCCTCCTCCCCCTCCTCCTCCTCCCCCTCCTCCTCCTCCAGTGCCCACTGCACACCTCCCTGTAGCTCCTCTGCCCAGCCAGGGTGCGCTCCTGCACAGGCCCATGTCCTTTCCCCCCCACCTCCCCCACCTCCCCCACCTCCCCCACCTCCTGGCTTGGCCACCGGTGGCGCTTTATGTAAGCTGCTGCGGCTGCCGTTGTTTAGTTTGATGGTGCTTGTGTTGTCCACAGCCTCATTAGATGCGCTGGCTAAATGCCCCACAGCCTGCTCTCAAGGGAGGGGAGGGATCAACCCCCCCCACACCCACCCCGCCATACATCCCCACCGAGGGGTTGACCACCTCTCCTGTCCTTTATCTCCTCTCCTCTCTCCTCTCTTCTTTGCTTTTCTCCTCTTCAATCCCTTCCTTTTCTCCTCTCCTCCATGAAGAAGCAATTAGGCCACTTCATAGGAATTCATTAACATTTTAATGAAGAGCAGAGTGGAGGATGGCAGTCAGACAGAGCAGCACTCCCACGAGGACCATCCTGACCATGGAGGGGGAGGGAGGGAGGGAGGGAGGGAGGTGGAGGCCGAGGGGGGGTTAGGGAGGCGTTAGGGAGGGTTGTGGGTGGACCAGGGGGCAGGGAAACTCTGGCTGCTCATGGAGGAGCCCTGGATGGAGTCTGGTCTCTCTGATTATCATGCCAGGCCCTAAGTCAGCATCACACCCACTAACACACACACACACACACACACACACACACACACACACACACACACACACGCACACACACACACACACACAGTCCCACGCACACACACACACACAGTCCCACGTACACACACACACACACACACACACACACACACACACGGTCCGCCATCCTCCCCAAAAAGCTCATTACATGCTTCACCTGGGCCTCTCTCTCTAAATGTTTTGACCAGTGATTTGTGCAGGAGGGTAATGGACTAAAGAGAGGTAGAGATGGAGACGATAGGAGAGGGAGAAGCTCCCCAGAGTCCAGCCCTCACTGACCCCCCTCCCCTCTGTTGCCCTTTACATTTACGTTTACATTTGATTCATTTGGCAGACATCTTTTTTTTTTTCTCCCAAAGTGACTTGCAACAGTGAGAAGTAAGACTCAAGCTACATTGCGAAGGAGAACTTAGCTAGCGATGAATGCTGCTACAATAAATGAACCCTGTGTTCCACGATGAGACACACTTGGCTGTAGCAGCCTGGCTGTGTAAGCTGCCGGCCGTAGCAACTCTTTTTTTTCGTTCTGACAGTACTTGGTGACCTCGAGAAATGGAGATCTTTGTGAAAACTTGACAGATTTTGGCTTTAAGTATGAGTTGAAGTGTTGAAGAAGAAGGAGGGAAGAAAGGAAATAAATGTTAGGTGGGTTGTTAGATATGGCGTCTGTGATAGATGGTTAGATACAGTATGTAAGGTGTGGTGGGTTGTTAGATATGTTAGGTGTGTGGGGTTGTTAGATATGCCATGTGTGTTGGGTTGTTAGATATGTTAGGTGTGTGGGATTGTTAGATATGTTAGGTGTGTTGGGGTGTTAGATATGGTTGGTGTGTTGGGTTGTTAGATATGTTAGGTGTGTGGAGTTGTTAGATATGTTAGGTGTGTTGGGTTGTTAGATATGGTAGGTGTGTTTGGTAGTTACATACTGTTTGTTAGGAGAGGAGTTACTGATGGAATAGTTGGGTCTTTTTCCCAAACTTTTCCCCCAAAAAATCGAGAAGAGCGAGAACATTGGTTTGTTAACCACATCAGTCAACCATGCACCAAATGTCACCTCCTTGTGCAATTGCTGACCCAATCATGTGACAGTCTGACTGCACCATGATAGAGATAAGAGAGAGAGAGAGAGAGAGAGAGAGAGAGAGAGAGAGAGAGAGAGAGAGAGAGAGAGAGAGAGAGAGAGAGAGAGAGAGAGAGAGAGAGAGAGAGAGACAGAGACAGAGAGACAGAGACAGGTAAGATGTGGTGGTGGGGGGGGGGGGGGGATAGGTGAAGTACTGTGTAAGCAACTCCCAAAGATCCTTTGAAGTAGATGAGAGCGACTCTGCCGAACGTGCCGAGCACATCGATGGGGCTCCCTCCGGGGGGAGGCTGGCGTGATAAAGAGGATGTCGAGTTTTGCTCCATGACTCCCTCACCCGAAAGCCTAAGCCTCCCCGACATCAAG
>NC_084994.1:34475820-34483320 GCF_963854185.1 Sardina pilchardus | reverse complement strand
TCCTCACTGATCTACATAAAGAATGATGGGGCGGCAACAATGGGATAGTCTAGTATCCAGTGTTAATTATACTGTAGATCAGTGGGAACACCACGAGGATCGAGCATCGTGGATCGAGGAGAGATGTTGAGAGGCACCCCTTCATCCACTTTCGTTTACTCTGGCAAGTGTACCTCTGCCCAATCAGCGAACAGAGGGCGCTTCCGAGAGCGATTACGGTTAAGTTTTAAGCCTGTCGTTATCGTTGCGTCCCCCGTGGTTGACATACGTCGTTGACAAACATTAGTGATTGAACTCCAATGACTTCAAACTTCAGACAAGCATCCACCAACCAGGAAATAAGCGTTTGCAAATGGATCTCTGTGAAGAGAGTTTGGTCTCCAGTCTAAGCGTTTAGCTGATCCATTGATGTTTGTGTTTAGGATCTTTCTCATAGTATTACATTTGTAAATGGATTTTACGTGCAGTAGTTAGTAAAGCAAGCTTCAGTTAGACTTTAGATATTGTACTTTGCCCGACATTTAAATCAGGGCCCAGAATATCCATGATATTCGCTAAATAGAAATCTTGTGTTACATTTTATGTGAGCTTGTTAAGATACTGGGCTCTTTTTATTTATTTATTTAATTTTGCACAATGATAACTCTGCACTTCCTGGTTAACATGAGAACTGTAAAGCCCCCACTTCCTCTTCAAAATAAAAGTCTCCTTAAAGAAAAAAGTCTCTGTTTTTCTACTCATTTGCAATGTAACAGCACAATGAAAGAGAAGTGTTATGAAGTGCACATAAGTGGTCTCTTGGTAGCCCAGTTCTCACAGAATCGCCCCAGCAGATCCAGGTTCAATAGGTCCTCCTCATAGAGGAGGTACTTTAGCTTCTTTATTAAATAGTGTGAGTCCTGGAGCTGTAGAGTTTTTCCAATAACACCTCTAACTGATGAATGTACTTATCGAGCTGAGGAGGAGGACTCTGTCTCTCCCCATGGCATTGAGTGAAGTATTGTATGTTGTCACTTTTCACATCACCTCTGGTGTCCATATAAATATTGTATATTTTGCTCCCTAAACCACTTTGTAAAAAGAAAGTAAAATAGAGTTTTGACTTTTTCTAAAGACGCTGCATTCAACAAGAAAGGCCCGTTGACAGGCATTTGGAACAAAGCAGAAAACCCTCCCCAGGTTCCAGTTCACACAGAGACCTCGGTGGTTATTATCAGACCCTTTTGTCTCCATTCTTAAAGATTGGGGATCTCAGCCCCCTGGTTGCAGACCTCGGGAACGCAGCCAGATTGTAGAACAAGATTGAAAAGTTTTAAAGAGGACCTTTTTGCAGCCCAGGGGTGCTGTACTCGAGCTGTGTATTTCAGAGAATGTCAGGTCAAGGTGTCTTTTTCAGCTTCTAGTCTGAGTATGTCGGCCATTTCTCCCAGTCTGAGTTCATACTCCAATTTTTGCTTAAAAATTTGCTTGCCAACTGTAAGGTTAAGGGGTGACCAATTGGCTGCAAATATTTCAAAAAATACAGTAGGTCCTCTATGTTTCTCTGTCTCGTAGAGTTGTCTCTTGAATTCGTTTTAGGCTCAGGTTAGTCCATTTATTTATTTTTTTCAGAGAAATGATTTTGGTCAGTGGAGATTTCAATTTCCTCTCGTTTTATAATGGTTTTTTTTCAGTCGTGTTTATATTCTTGACTTTTTTTTTTGCTGTAGTTTTCTTTGATGATGTTGGCTGGTTTTATTTCACTCTCCATAAGCAATATTTTATGTATATTTTTTTTAGTTTTGGATTGCTCAAAAATAAATTGGCTTGTAGTGCAACTCTCTGATACATTTCATTTTTAGAATTCACTGACATATTCATGGCTGTTCAATGTGGTTATCTTGTACAGTTTCAACTTCACACAGGTTTTAACAGATTGTTAAGAATGTTTTCTGTCTACTATATTACAGTCATGAGTCATTTGCTCTCTGTCTCTCTCTTTCCCTCTCTCTCCTTCTCTCTCTTTGGAAAATAGACATTCTGATTCAATGGCAGTTGGTCTTAGCCTCTTTTTAATCTTAAAATGCTGCTGGGTTATGTGTATGAACATGTGTTGGCTGATGTTTCATTCATTAATTTGTCCCGTTGATTTTTGAATATTTTTTAATGATCCTAATGGTTTCAAATAGAAAGTGTTTGATAATCAGAATTCTCTCGCCCCCCTCCCTCTCTCTCTTTCTCCCTCCCTCTCTCTCTCTCTCTCTCTCTCTCTCTCTCTCTCTCTCTCCCTCTCTCCCCCTCTCTCTCCCTCTCTCTCTCCCTCTCTCTCTCCCTCTCCCTCCCTCTCTCCCTCTCTCCTCTCCAGGCGGAGCTGCAGAAGCTGAAGCAGCAGGCCCAGGAGACGAAGCAGTTCATCGACAACCAGGAGGCCGAGGAGCGCAAGCTGCTCAAGATCATAGCCGACGCTGACGCTGAGAGGCTCCGACAGAAGAAAGAATTAGACCAGGTAGAGCCGGGGCAAAGAGGGCGCGCTCGCTCGCTCTCTCGCTCTCTTTCTCTCGCCTTCCCTCCGCCGCTCGCTTTCATTTTCTCTCTCTCTCCCTTGCTTTTCTTTGCCCTCTCTTTCATTGTCTCTGTTGTCTCTCTTTGCCTCTTTTTCTCCCTGTCTGACTTTGTTTCCATCGGGCTGTCTCCTCTTTTTTCACCCCTCTGCTTTTTCATTATCTATCTATCTTTCTCTTCTCCTCTTTCTCTTGGGCTCTCTTCCCGGTCATTTCTTTCCATGTCATTCTCTCTCTCTCTCTCTCTCTCTCTCTCTCTCTCTCTCTCTCTCTCTCTCTCTCTCTCTCTCTCTCTCTCTCTCTCTCTCTCTATTTGTCAGATAAAAGCAGGGAGCCTCACACTCCAACCTCATTAGAACACAGACTGAGCAGAGGGGCCTCGGAGGCCTTGCTCTCTTTCTCTGTGTGTGTGTGTGTGTGTGTGTGTGTGTGTGTGTGTGTGTGAATATGTGTGTGTGTGTGTGTGTGTGTGTGTGTGTGAATGTGTGTGTGTGTGTGTGTGTGTGTGTGTGTGTGTGTGTGTGTGTGTGTGTGTGTGTGTGTGTGCGTGTGTGTGTGTGTGCGTGTGTGTGTGTGCGAGTGTGCGAGTGTGCGCGTGTGCGCGCGTGTGTGTGTGTGCGTGTGTGTGTGTGTGCGTGTGTGTGTCATGCATGAGTGTGTGTGTGTGTGTGTGTGTGTGTGTGTGTGTGTGTATGCGTGTCTGTGTTCAAATGAGACCCACTTGCAGGCTGTGATGACTCGACAATAGCTGGCTGAGAGCGCGTCTGGATCCAGACATTTGGAAACCAAATGCACCTCTCTCTTCACAGTTCTCATAATAATCATTGTCATTTTTTTGTAGTTGAGCTTAATCAACGTAGTCACCTCTGCATTTGCACATCCTTGTGTGTGTGTGTGTGTGTGAATGTGTGTGTGTGTGTGTGTGTGTGTGTGTGTGTGTGTGTGTGTGTGTGTGTGTGTGTGTGTGTGTGTGTGTGTGTGTGTGTGCGTGCGTGTGCGTGCTTGTGCTTGCTCTCACACATATCTGTGTGCGTATCCAGAGTGTGTCTCAGAAGGTGTGAGCAGTCAGTATATTTATAAGCGTGTGCTACTATAGCAAGTAAGTCAGCAAGTAATTTAGGCAGCGGGCCAATGTTTCCCTCAGCCAATAGATGGCAGGCTAGAACATGAATTAATCTAAGTATCCAGAGACACACTAGAGACTATAGATAGCCTGCTACGTGAAAATGTGATTCCAAACCGGAAGATATACAGTAAGCGTTGATTCTCAATGTTTTTTTCATCATAGTTCTCTTTTACCCAAATGTTCTTGAATATTCACGAGTCCTCCTCGGTCTTCTGCTTTACACAAATGGTTAGCAAAAAGCTAACTCTTCCTCTACGATGCAGAGTCTACATTATAGTAACAATAGCAGGCATAAATTATCCTAATAGGCTGATATGCTATTGTAAGCAGCATACCTCTTTTCTGAGAATGACCTGTCGCCATTATTTTGCTTTCTATTGAAAAGTAGTTGCTATGGTGATGATGTCGAGTGGCAGCCTGGTACAGCAGCTCTCTCTCTTTTTTTTTTAATATTTCTATTTTTTTTTTTCCTTTTTCAATTTTTTTTTTTTTTTCTCCTTTGCCATGTTACACTGTGGCGTTCTATCAACTGATGCTTTTCATTCAGTTATTAGTTATTTTTAGTCAGTTTTAGATAGTTTAGATTAGTTTTGCATGGCGCCCCAAGGGATCTATAAAAAGCAATGGCGCAGTTGAAACGCAGGCTCAAGCGAGGGCTCTCCCCGTCAAATACCTGCGAAACTATGAGGAAAGAAGCGGCACAGGAGCTGGTTTGAAGGCAAGAGTGAGGTGTCCAAGTACTCTTCTACTACTACAGTACTTCTCTACTACTACCAGTCGTGCATACCGTAATTTCCTGACGATTAGCCGTGGCTTATACATTGATTTTGCTAAATTTCTTCAACTATGAGGTTAATACAGAGGGGCAGTTAATATGGTGTTAATATGGTTTGGTTTCTTTTAACTTGCACAAAACACTGTCCTGCGGCTTATACACAATGCGGCTTATACAGTATGTGGGAAATTAATGTAGTGAGAAGACCTGATGCTTGCGTGGCCGAGACAGATCATCCCTATAGCTGAAGATTCCTCATCATCAATGGTTCATTCCGTGTCAAATCAGTTCTAGAGTTGTTTTTGTTCAGGCAATGAGTAGGTCTCAAAACCAAGGTCTGTAAAATGTTTCTGTTTAAAGTGCCAATGATGTACCATAGATAAATATGCATAGATATACAAAGGTATAAAACATGTAATTGCTATGTGTCTTTATTTATGAATGTTATGAGCATTTTCCTGAATTTGATCTGATATGACACGGAATGACCCAAACAGCAACGTCAGTTAGAGTTGAGTCAATGGGTCGGTCCCAAACCCAAGGTCTGTAAAATGTTTCAAGCGCTAATGTTGTACCATAGATAGATATGCATAGATAGGTATACAAGTTTAATTACTATATGTCTTTATTTGTGAATGTTATGAACATTTCCGTGATTTCAATCTGATTTGACTCGGAATGACCCAAACAGCAACGTTGGCCAGCTCTGAAACGGTGGACGTCTTCTTTCACTTCTCTCTGCGGCCCATTCATAATGCACACGGCGCATGCAAAGTCGACTGTGAAGGCTCCTTGATCATGATACACACACAGAGGATTTCAATGCACCTGGACATTTGATCAATAACATCACATTATTTTCGAGGGCTGCATTACGCGATCGGAATGACAGATGAATAGGTCCGGCAGTCCTACACTCTTTAAACGAATGTGTTGAAAACAACACAACTGGGCTTGTTTTTTTAGCACTTCTCTGTAGGAAAACACAGTTTGTGTTGTTTCCTTTTTTTATTTGCTTCACAATGTTTTGAAAATAACAAAACTTGTGTTGTTTTTAACACATCTCTATGTCCAGATAGGGACAGCACAGTTTGTGTTGTTTCCTTTTTTCATTTGTTACACAGTATATGTTGAAAATAACAGAATTTGCTTTGCAAACAACACAATTTGCCTTGCTTTTCAACACATCTCTGTGTCCAGATGGGGACAACACATTAGTTTAAAGAATGTACTGCCATTTGCAGACGCAAAAAACCGCATTATCAAAATCTGAATTTCACTTGTGGATGGCCTGTTGCCCATCTGTGTTCTATGGAATAATACAAAAGCACAAGTAGGCTACTAAAAGAGGAATAGCAAAGTGACTCACACATATCAAGAGAGGGCAGATAGGGAGATATCCACTTTTGTTCTGTGGAAGAGCAGCCAGGTAGAGACTGAGATGGCAAGCGAGAGAAGAGTGGACAGAGAGATAGAAAGATAGAGAGATGTCCACATTATTGTAAAGGAGGAGGAGTTAAAGAGAAGAGAGAGAAAGAAAGAGGGGATATAGGAGAGAGAGAGAGAGAAGGGAGGGAGATGATGTGGTCAGTGTGTAAGGGGAGCTGGTGCTGTGATTGACATGACAAATACATACAAACGCACACACACACACACACACACACACACACACACACACACACACACACACACACACACACACACACACACACACACACACACACACCAAGAGCACTCCCTGCTCCCTCTGGCCCTAGCTGCCAGACAAACCCTCTCAGATGAAGGACACTGGCGTTTGTCCTCCGTTCTGCTGTCCAGAGAGCCCTCCAGACACACACACGCACACACGCACATAGCATATACATATGTGTGTACATGCATGCACACACCCATCTAGAGATACAGATATAGACAGACATGCGCTCTATCATTCTTTCTCACAGTCATACAAACACACACACACACACACACACACACACACACACACACACACATATGCAAACATATGTGTGTACATGCACGCACACCCACTTCGAGATATATAGACACACATGCACTCTATCATTCTTTCTTACAGTTGCACACACACATGCACGCACGCACGAATGCACGCACGCACGCACACACAAACACACACACACACACAGATGCAGACATAATGTACTTGTGGACATGCATGCACATCCACCTAGAAATACAGATACAGACACACATGCACTCTATCATTCTTTCTCTCTCACACACACACACACACAGAGAGAGAGAGAGAGAGAGAGATAGAGAGAGAGAGAGAGAGAGATAGAGAGATAGAGAGAGAGAGAGAGACTGCCTCTGCCCTCTTAGTAAGCAAATGTGTGCTGACAGGCGTTGTCTCACTGGGGCCCTTGAGGGAGCGAGTGGGAGTGCTGAGGACGTGTAATAATTAGCAGCCAGCCAGGAGATGAGTCGATGGCACACACTGAGGACTCTCCAAGACATCGCCGAGGGTGTGAGTGTGTGTGTGTGTGTGTGTGTGTGTGTGTGTGTGTGTGTGTGTGTGTGTGTGTGTGTGTGTGTGTGTGTGTGTGTGTGTGTGTGTGTGTGTGTGTGTGCCTGTGTGTCTGTGTGTGCGTG
Organism: Sardina pilchardus; assembly: GCF_963854185.1. Taxonomy (NCBI): domain Eukaryota; kingdom Metazoa; phylum Chordata; class Actinopteri; order Clupeiformes; family Clupeidae; genus Sardina; species Sardina pilchardus. Next base: position 34,476,266 of record NC_084994.1, on the reverse strand, counting down.
TGTGTGTTCTTATTGTTTTTTATGTAGTGTATTCTGTGAAATATTCTGTGTAAAATGATGTGATGAGGTGAAAACAAAGAGGACAAACTTTGAATCACACGCCAAAAGATGTGCAGCTGTCAACAACACGATATGTTTCAGCCTCCTAACCTCACTTTGTTTCTTCCCTGTCAAAAATGCTGTAGTGGAATAATAAAAAAAAGAGAAATAAAAGGCAAATCAGTCTTTTATCTGAGTCTCAACCCTCATCAAAGACCGACAAGTTTCTCCACCATCCCTTGTCCTCTTTCATGTAGTCAGAAACAACCCAGCTGCTGTCTTCGTTTATCGACCAATTTCTCTTTTTCATCTTTATTTGTTGATGGTTTTATTGATGTAAATTAACGGCGACGGCAAACCGGCTTTGAAGTGTCTTCGCCCCGTTCCGTCATTCGGGGATTATTTGA
>NC_084994.1:34470820-34473320 GCF_963854185.1 Sardina pilchardus | reverse complement strand
ACAAATATACAAACAAACCCCCAATGAAAACAAGGTGGTATCAGAATCTCAAGTTGGTGAAATTCTGTTGCTGTGCAACAACTGTCACTGTGGAATGATATTGGTACAGTAATAGCAGGTGACAAAAATCTAGTGTTAATGAACTGGCGCCACCGGTGATTTCCGGCAATGGGCAATTTAATTTATAGAAATGTTTTAAAGCTGTGTTAATGAGAAATGTCGCCAAACAGGATTGTAGAACTGATTTTGACAGATGAACCTGTGTTAATTGTGTTAGCTCATTAAACTTTATTGGCATGACTGAAGATACAGTATAACATACTGCACTCATATCCTCTCCTCACAGTCCTGTACGTCAGGAAAGGGATGTAGAGCATATAGTATCTGACACGATATGACCACTTTCATGTACTTATCTTATCAGAAACTCAATCTCCATTTTCAAGGACTTTTTGTACTCAAGGTAGTGAGCAGAAAAGCGTATTAATAAAGCCTATGCAACACAGAGCAACGTCCCATAAAGCAATATAGTGGAACAGTATACACTGCCTATATAAAGGTGATGTAACATCACTGGAAAGACCTGAATAGACTCTCCAGTCTGATAGGTGACCTCGAGGAGATCATTTTAACCAGGCTGACGTACAGTAAAGGAGTCTTCAAGGTGAGGTCCATGATTCCGGTCCCATACGCTTCCTGTCAGATTCAAAGAAATTGCCCGTCACTGTCTCGAAGCTGTCAAAACAATATCTGATGTTTTTACAGAGTCCTCCTGGTCAAGGCATAAACACACAGACATGCCATTTAATTGGCTGTGGAGCGCAAATAGTAACAGTCTTTCTCAAAAGAATACAAAAAAATAATAATAATAATTAAATAAAAATACAAATGACAGACTGAATCTTAAACCAAGAACTCTCTAATGCATTCTCAGGCACATCAGTCATGGAGTTCCATTTAATGTTTTTGGAGCAAATAGTCTTTTTCTTATAAGGCAAGACAATTTAGCTCAAGGGCAGGTCTAACAGAACAAAATCCTAAACCTAATTGCACTCACACAAGAAGACAAACAATGACTCAATGACGCGTGACATTATTGTCGGACCATGTATTGCATTGACAAAATCCTTCAGCTGTCTCACACACACACACACACACACACACACACACATACTCTTACGGCCACCGTGAGCTGACGGCGCCAATCCGTCTTTGCACGAGTCATTTTCTTATTCATAAATTCAGCGCTGTCTTCCCCCTCCCGCCTGCCCGCCCTCAGGATTCACCATCGTCCCGTAAAGTCCCGCCGAGCCTCCCTTAGCGCTAACTGATTGGTCATATTTAGAGTCCGTCATTAATCAGGCTTGTAAGAAGATGACCCACGCCACAGGAAGTGCCTTCCTGGGGGCTTCACAACACTTATGCAATACCCCCTCTCTCCCTCTCCCTCTCTCTCTCTATCACTCTCTCTCTCTCTCTCTCTCTCTCTCTCTCTCTCTCTCTCTCTCTCTCTCTCTCTCTCTCTCTCTATCTCTCTCTCCATCCCTCTTTGCCCCTGCTGTGGCTCGGTGAGCTATTAATTACCGCCACCCAGTTGGAGAGCTGGGTCGGTAGATAAATGAGTGGAGAGAAAAGGAGTTCTGTCTATTCTTACCCACCTCACTGCTTTCTCTCTGCCTTCTCGTTGGGGCTCTTTACAGGAAGTTAATGACTCTCCAGACTTTCTTTGTGTTTCTTGTATTTTGCCACTTTCATAGTGTTCCTTCTTTCATTTGCTTCTTCTCCTCCTCCTCCATGATCTCCCTCTTCTTCTTCTTCTTTGTCTTCTTCTTTTCCTTTCTTTTTCCATCTTATTCTTACTCCTACTTTTCTTTTCTTCTTCTTTTTCTTCCTACGTCTTCTTCCTCCTCCTCCTCTTCTTCTCATCATCCTCTCTCTCCCTTCTTCTTCTTCCTCCCACTTTTTCTTCTTCTTCTCCTCCTCCCCCTCCCCTTCTTCTTCTTCTTCTTATTCTTCTTCCTCCTCCTACTTATTCTTCTTCTCCTCCTCCCCCTCCCTTCTTCTTCTTCTTCTTCTTATTCTTCTTCCTCCTACTTATTCTTCTTCTCCTCCTCCTCCTCTCCCTTCTTCTTCTTCTTCTCTTCTTCTTCTTCTTCTTCGTCCTTCTACTTTTTCTTCTTGTCATCTTCCTCCCCGTTCTCCTCCTCCAGTTCCCCTCTCCACCCTGGCTCCACTCCATCCTTACCTCCTCTCCTCTTCCTCCCTCCTCTTCCTCCTCCTCCTCCTCCTCCTCCTCCATAATATATCCGTAGTGTATGGTCGGCATGCTACGTCGTTAACCCCTCTTTGGGGCCCCCGAGCATCGGACGCTCTTCCCTCGCTCGTCCGTGTAAAAGGGGGGAGTAAATCTTCCATGAGCTCTTCAATAATTCAGTCGTTTTTTCTCTCTCCCCCCTCTATCTATCTCCTTGCAGAAAAACCCACACCACAGGTCCCTCCA
>NC_084994.1:34450063-34465063 GCF_963854185.1 Sardina pilchardus | reverse complement strand
TACAGAGTGATGGTGCTGAGCTCTGACAGGGAGAGGTGTTCATGAATTTTGGAGGAAGTGGTGATTGATTGCATTTCGTATTGAGAGTAATGCAAAAGGACACACAGTTTAGCTCACCTGGTCTACAGATATGGTATTCAGACAAGCGAGAAAGTGATTTGGGGGGGAAAAAACTAACATAGGTCAGTTAAGCACACTAAGATTTTATAGTTTACTTGGAATCATAAAATATGCCAAGGTCTGTCTATCTATCTTATCTATCTATCTATCTATCTATCTATCTATAAATTCTATCTATCTATCTACGTATCTATCTCTATCTATCCCTCTCTCTGTCTCTGTCTCTCTCTCTCTCTATCTATTTATCTATCTATCTATCTATCTATCTATCTTTGCCTGCCCCAGGCCCCAAACATGCCTGTGCACAAGATGTTGGTAGGGTTGTTCAGCATGAGAGTTTGTGCCTTTATGTCCTTTAAAAGCCATTGGCTTAGAAAGAGCTTCAGCTGTCAGCTCTCCAGCTGAGCATTCCTTCTGCCATATTAGCCTTACCGAAAAGACAGAGAGAGAGAGAGAGAGAGAGAGAGAGAGAGAGAGAGAGAGAAAAGAAACACTCTCAGACACAAACAATTGTGTGGGTCAGTGAAGTGCATCGGACTGCACCGTACTTCTTGGACGACGAGCTGACCGGCTCGGAACACTCCGCCAGTGTGGGCTAGACGGGGGTGATGTTTGTTTACAACTGTTTTGTCTTTCCCATACGATCAAATCAGAACTTGCCTCTCGGTGGTGATTATATACTAGCTGACGTATCCCAACAAAAAATAGAGCCAGGCCCAGAGAGAATCACACCTGCGTTCGGGGAGAATATAAATAAAACGTTCCCATCACGGTGACATGGCGCTGTCGTTTATGGTCCGTCGCTGAATGTATTGAGGTGACACGCCATTACACGTCGCTCATATTATCCCCCTTGCATCGCCCGCGGTCGCCGAGCTATGAATCCGTCGGGCGCCGTTGAAAGATCACGCCGCTGTCGCCGTCGCCATCGTCATCTCCGTCTCCCCCGGGAACCCAAACTGTTATTACGGTTGATTAAGGGGACCGCAATTATGGTGACACTTTTACACTCGCTGTCCTTTTATCGGCTGTTGTTAAAAAAGAGAGAGAGAGAGAGAGAAAAAAAATCAGCGCTTGACGAGAAGGGAAATGGGCACGCATAGGGAGGAGAGTGTGTGTGTGTGTGTGTGTATGTATGTGTGTGTGTGCGTGCGTGTGCCTGGTGTAATAACTATGTGAAATGAATAATACTCATGCCCCTACTCTCATGGCTAAGGCCCAAGGTCAAAAATCATGCATCAAAACGTGTCCCGCTCCTGTAGCATAGCTTGGTAGAAAACAAGATGAAGTCTTAGGCTCCATGCCCAATGAGCACATACTGATAAAACAATGAATACATCAACTAATTAGTGATATTAATGATAAGATTAGAATGAGAAGAAGTGACAAATGTTACAGTAACTAGTATTATAAGTAACTAGAAATGCAATTCCAAGGAATTACCAGTGCATGAAATGCAAAAATAGATAGATAATGTAGATATGGTTACTAAGGTGTAGCTAGGGTAAATATGGTGGTTGCATAGTTTACAGAGAGTTGATAGTGTGAAGGTAGACAGTTTAAAGCTGAAACATTTTGATTTGCTGATTTCTATTCATGTTAAAATGTTAACTATGGTAACAATGATAACCAGGTTGATTGGTTAACTTAGCTACTGATTTCATGCAGTAATGGTAAAAATGTTAACTATGCTAACTATGCTCACAGTGTTAACCAGGTTGATTAGCTAACTTAGCTAATGATTTCTAGCAGTTATGCTAAAAATGCTAACTATGCTAGCAATGCTAACTATGGTAACAATGCTAACTTAAACTAACAATGCTAACCAGGTTGATTAGCTAATTTAACTGATGATTTCTAGCAATAATGCTAAAAATGCTAACTATGCTAAAATTGCTAACAATGCTAACCAGGTTGATTAGCTAACTTAGTTAGATGTTTTTTGCAGTTATGCTAAAAATGCTAACTATGCTAACAATGTTAACTATGCTAACCATGCTAACTAGCTAACTTGCTAGTGAGGACTTTTATTTTGAAACATTTGTTGCTAGGGTATCCATGGTGGCCACTATCAGGAAGCAAGAAGTTACTGCAGCATAATCATGTTGGTTGCTATGGAAACGGTCATAAACGCTTAATTTTAATGGTTGGTATGTTGATTGCTAGGTACATGGAGGTTTCGTGTAGTTGACTGGAGGCTTAGTTGATAACTGACAGTTAGAATGGTTGAACAGTTAAATAGTTGAGTAGTTACAATGGTTAAATGATTTAATAGTGTATTATTGCAGTGAGGACCTTTATTTTGAAACAGTTGTGGACAGAGGAAGTAGTGAAACAGAATCTGTAGTCTAAATGAGATTGTATGCTTAAAGCCTGAGACAGAAGGTGCCTCTCATATAGCGTTTACGCGTCCTCTCTCGCTCCTCGATCCTCACTGATCTACATAAAGAATGTCGGAGCGGCAACAATGGGATAGTCTAGCCCTTCTTCTATCTTTCTTTATGTAGATCATTGAGGAGCGAGGAGCGAGGGAGGACATATAAACGCTGCTTGAGAGGCACCCACAGTAAATACTTTGAAAGTTGTATGTAGATAGTCTAATTAATGTTGATAGACAGAATGTTTAATGGATGTTGATAGGCAGATTGTTTAATAGATATTGATTGACAGTTTAATGGGTGGATGAGTGAATGGTCTGAAGAAGATGAATGGATAGAAGGTTGGATGGAATGTGCCTTATATTCTTGTTAAGAGAGACACTGATACAGCTCTCTGAGAGTAGTTGATACAGGTGTAATCAATTTAACTGGCTAGTCTTAAGAGAGAGTGTGCTTAAAGCCTGAGACAGAGTAAATCATTTAAAAGTTGAATGTAGATAGTCTAATTAATGTTGATAGACAGAGAGTTTAATGGATGTTGATAGGCAGATTGTTTAATAGATGTTGATAGACAGTTTAATGGGTGGATGAGTGAATGGTCTGAAGAAGATGAATGGATAGAAAGTTGGATGGAATGTGCCTTATATTCTTGTAGACTGGAGAGACACAGCTCTCTACTGAGAGTAGTGGATACAGATACAGGTGTAATCAATTTAACTGGCTAGTCTTAAGAGAGCCAGTGTATGTAGCCTGAGAGAGAGAGAGAGCTGCTGCACCTGGACTGGCCACCTGGCGTAACATTCTAATTGCTGCCGTGATGTCATAATGAGCAATGTTAAGTCTATGGGGAAATGTTTAATAGTTTTTAATTTACAGTTTAAAAAGTATAAAAGTTCCAAAGTTGAAAAATATATTGCACAGGTCTCCTTAGTAAGACCTACGTAGCAAAGTTTGAATCAAGTTTCTACGTTAAACGGTTCAAGCTGAATTGCGAGCGTTAGAAGAAGTTGGATTAATAACTAGAAATGCAATTCCAAGGAATTACCAGTGCATGAAAATGCAAAAATAGATAGATAATGTAGATATGGTTACTAAGGTGTAGCTAGGGTAAACATGGTGGTTGCATAGTTTACAGAGAGTTGATAGTGTGAAGGTAGACAGTTAAAAGATGAAACATTCCAGTTCTAACTTAACTAATGATTTCTATTCATGTTAAAATGTTGATTAGCTAACTTAACTAATGATTTCTAGCAGTTACGTTAAAAATGCTAATAATGTTAGCAATGCTAACTTTATTAACAATGCTAACCAGGTTGATTAGCTAACTTAACCGATGATTTCTAGCAGTAATGCTAAAAATGCTAACTATGCTAACAATGCTAAATTTGCTAACAATGCTAACCAGGTTGATTAGCTAACTTAGTTGATGATTTTTTGCAGTCATGCTAAAAATGCTAACTATGCTAACAATGCTAACTATGCTAACCATGCTAACTTGCTAATGAGGACTTTTATTTTGAAACATTTGTTGCTAGGGTTTCCATGGTGGCCACTATCAGGAAACAAGAAGTTACTGCAGTATAATCATGTTGGTTGCTATGGAAACGGTCATAAACGCTTAATTTCAATGGTTGCTATGTTGGTTGCTAGGTACATGGAGGTTTCATGTAGTTGACTGGAGGCATAGTTGATGATAACTGACAGTTGGAATGGTTGAACAGTTAAATAGTTGAGTAGTTTCAAGGGTTAAATGATTTAATAGTGTATTATTGCAGTGAGGACTTTTATTTTGAAAAAGTTGTGGACAGAGGAAACAGGATATGTAGTCTTCAGAGAGATTGTATGCTTAAAGCCTGAGACAGAGAGAGCTGCTGCAGCTGGCCTGGCCACCTGGCATAAGATTCTAATTGCCCTATTATGATGTCATAATCACAATGTTAAGTCTATGGGGAAATTTTAATAGTTTTTAATTAATAGTTCAAAAAGTATAAAAGTTACAAAGTTGAAATTTACAAAGCTCCCATGGCCTAAGTAAGACCTACGCAGCGCAGTTTGAATGAAGTTTCTACGTTAAACGGTTGAAGCTCCATTAAGTGCGTTAGAAGAAGAATAATAATAACTAGAAATGCAATTCCAAGGAATTACCAGTGCATGAAAATGCAAAAATAGATAGATAATGTAGATATGGTTACTAAGGTGTAGCTAGGGTAAACATGGTGGTTGCATAGTTTACAGAGTGTTGATAGTGTGAAGGTAGACAGTTTAAAGATGAAACATTCCAGTTCTAACTTAACTAATGATTTATATTCATGTTAAAATGTTGATTAGCTAACTTAGCTAATGATTTCTAGCAGTTACGTTAAAAATGCTAATTATGCTAGCAATGCTAACTTTACTAACAATGCTAACCAGGTTGATTAGCTAACTTAACCAATGATTTCTAGCAGTAATGCTAAAAATGCTAACTATGCTAACAATGCTACATTTGCTAACAATGCTAACCAGGTTGATTAGCTAACTTAGGTGATGATTTTTTGCAGTTATGCTAAAAAATGCTAACAATGCTAACTATGCTAAAAATGCTAACCAGGTTGATTAGCTAACTTAGCTAATCATTTCTAGCAGTTATGCTAAAAATGCTAACTATGCTAACAATGCTAACTATGCTAACCATGCTAACTAGCTAACTTGCTAGTGAGGACTTTTATTTTGAAACATTTGTTGCTAGGGTATCCATGGTGGCCACTATCAGGAAACAAAAAGTTACTGCAGTATAATGATGTTGGTTGCTATGGAAACGGTCATAAACGCTTAATTTTAATGGTTGCTATGTTGGTTGCTAGGTACATGGAGGTTTCATGTAGCTGACCGGAGGCATGGCTGATGATAACTGACAGTGGGAATGGTTGAACAGTTAAATAGATTAGTAGTTTCAATGGTTAAATGATTTAATAGTGTATTATTGCAGTGAGGACTTTTATTTTGAAACAGTTGTGGACAGAGGAAACAGTTTAACAGGTATATGTAGTCTTCACAGAGAATGTATGCTTAAAGCCTGAGAGAGAGAGAGAGCTGCTGCAGCTGGCCTGGCCACCTGGCAGAAGATTCTGATTGCCCTATTATGATGTCATAATCACAATGTTAAGTCTATGGGGAAATTGTCATTTTAATTAATTAATAGTTTAAAAAGTATAAAAGTTACAAAGTTGAAAAATACAAAGCCCGGATGGCCTAAGTAAGACCTACGCAGCGCAGTTTGAATGAAGTTTCTACGTTAAACGGTTGAAGCTCCATTAAGTGCGTTAGAAGAAGAATAATAACTAGAAATGCAATTCCAAGGAATTACCAGTGCATGAAAATGCAAAAATAGATAGATAATGTAGATATGGTTACTAAGGTGTAGCTAGGGTAAACATGGTGGTTGCATAGTTTACAGAGAGTTGATAGTGTGAAGGTAGACAGTTTAAAGATGAAACATTCCAGTTCTAACTTAACTAATGATTTCTATTCATGTTAAAATGTTGATTAGTTAACTTTGCTAATGATTTCTAGCAGTTACGCTAAAAATGCTTATTATGCTAGCAATGCTAACTTTACTAACAATGTTAACCAGGTTGATTAGCTAACTTATCCGATGATTTCTAGCAGTAATGCTAAAAATGCTAACTATGTTAACAATGCTAAATTTGCTAACAATGCTAACCAGGTTGATTAGCTAACTTAGTTGATGATTTTTTGCAGTTATGCTAAAAATGCTAACTATGCTAACCATGCTAACTAGCTAACTTGCTAGTGAGGACTTTTAGTTTGAAACATGTGTTGCTAGGGTATCCATGGTGGCCACTATCAGGAAACAAGAAGTTACTGCAGTATAATCATGTTGGTTGCTATGGAAACGGTCATAAACGCTTAATTTTAATGGTTGATATGTTGGTTGCTAGGTACATGGCGGTTTCGTGTAGTTGACTGGAGGCATAGTGGATGATAAATGACAGTTGGAATGGTTGAACAGTTCAATAGTTGAGTAGTTTCAATGGTTAAATGATTTAATAGTGTATTATTGCAGTGAGGACTTTTATTTTGAAACAGTTGTGGACAGAGGAAACAGTTAACAGGATATGTAGTCTTCTGAGAGACTGTATGCTTAAAGCCAGAGAAACTGACAGTTGGTGCCCAGGTGGCCGGCCACCTGGCGTAAGATTCTAATTGCTGCAGTGATGTCATAATGAGCAATGTTAAGTCTATGGGGGAAATTGTAATAGTTTTTAACTAATAGTTTAAAAAGTATAAAAGTTACAAAGTTGATATATACAAAGCCCACATCGCGTAAGTAAGATCTACGTAACACAGTTTGAATGAAGTTTCTACGTTAAACGGTTCAAGCTGAATTGCGTGCGTTAGAAGAAGAATAATAAGAAGATGAAGAAGTTGAAGACTAGGAAGAACAGTACAGTGCATTTTCATGCACTGTAATAACTAGAAAATGTAATTCCATGGAAGGAATTACCATTGCATGTAAATGCAAAAAGGTTGCTAGCTGTGTAAAACATATTAGGCCTATAGCCTAGTTAAAAAGACAACTAGGCTAAACTGAAGAATAGATAAATAACAATTACCCAATTACAATTCCAACTTGGAAAGTCACATTTAAAATGTGATTTATGAAAATGCATCAACATTGTGGATATAGGCTATTTTGGAAAATAACTCTTCATTTATTAGAATTTAAAAGACTGAAATGAAGTTGCCAACTTCAAACGAGTTGCAAGAGCTGACTTAAGTAGCCTAACAGTGAAACGACTGGTAGGATAGCTTACATAGCCTTCATCTACACTAATGCAGGTTAAAAGTAGGTTAGACACCATTGGAATACGGAATACAATCTCAAACAACGCCAATCAACGATGATGCAGCAACAGGTAGGATATCTAGCAAATGTAACGTTAGCTTACAGTAGGATATTGTATGTAGGCTACACATATTACAGGATGAGCTAGTATGTTCTTCGAAACCGTTTCCAGGTGTGTGAGTGTGATTGTCCCAATAGGAATGTAGGCTACAATAAGCGACTAGTAGGCCTGTCTATCAGGTTGGACTTCACTTAAAACGCTGCTCTGTCGAGAGGGCTAAAAGCCCTGTTCGCCTTGCAGCCTATCCCGATGTTAAACGTTAGCCTGGAGCAAGTTTGGTTGTCCTTAGCTAAATAGCTGCTACAGTGTTTACGTTGACGTTAGGTTAGATTGTCTTTAGCTGTTGATAACGTTACCGAGAGCAAACCGATTAGGCTACTGTAACGATATAAACAAATCAAGTAAGGAGTAGCCTAACAGGAGACAAGACGATAACGTCCTGGTTTACAGCAGCTGCAGCTGTTACAGCTTAATAGACACAACGTAACATTCACGTAGCCTGGTTCAGCACAGCGAGCGGCGGTGGCATGGCTTTGGATCAGAGATCCTTGATTACTGACAGCTGCGCACTGACGTAACAATTAATCTTTGCCGCCAAAGGGTCTCAATGTAAACTCTATGGGAATATTAATTTCTTTTATCGTAAATATCTAAAAAAGTATAAAGTTCACACATTTGAAAAATCATAGAACAGATCTCCGTTACAAGACCTATGTAGGAGTGTTTGAATGACGTCAAACGGTTCAGTGGTTCTAGAGCCTTTGATCGTTGATTTTGGTCGGAAGACAATAATAATTATAAGAAGAAGAACAGTGATAACAGTACATTGCATTGACATGCAATGTAACTAGAGTAAGCAATTCCAAGGAATTACGAGTGCATGAAAATTGAGACATTTCTGCTCAGTAAAATATTGTTAGATAATGTTTCAAATATCATTCAAGCACAAAGATAGAGGTGAAGCAGATAAAAGGTTGATGGGAGTCATAGTTGATGACAATTAACAGTTGGAATGGGCAAAAAGTTAAACTGTTGAGTATAGTTGAATTAATTAATAGTGAATTATTTTAGTAAGGAGTTTTATTTTGAAACAGCTGTGGGCAGAGGAAACTGTTGGTGGGATACATAGTTGATGACAACTGACAGTTAAAATGGCTGAACAGTTAAATAGTTGAGTAGTTTAAATAGTTGAATTGTTTAATAGTGAATTTAGTTTCAGGCAGTAGAAACAGTTGGAGGGAGTCATAGTTGATGAAAACGAGTTGGAATAGCCAAACAGTTAAATAGTTGAGTATAAATAGTTGAGTAGTTTAAATAGTTGATGACAACTGACAGTTAAAATGGCTGTACAGTTAAATAGTTGAGTAGTTTAAATAGTTGAATTATTTAATTGTGAATTTAGTTTTAGGCAGTAGAAACAGTTGGAGGGAGTCATACAGTAGTTGATGAAAACGGACAGTTGGAATAGCCAAACAGTTAAATAGTTGAATATAAATAGTTGAGTAGTTTAAATAGTTGATGACAACTGACAGTTAAAATGGCTGAACAGTTAAATAGTTGAGTAGTTTAAATAGTTGAATTGTTTAATAGTGAATTTAGTTTCAGGCAGTAGAAACAGTTGGAGGGAGTCATAGTTGATGAAAACGGACAGTTGGAATAGCCAAACAGTTAAATAGTTGAGTATAAATAGTTGAGTAGTTTAAATAGTTGAATTAATTAATAGTGAATTTAGTTTCAGGCAGTAGAAACAGTTGGAGGGAGTCATAGTTGATGAAAACTGACAGTTTGAATAGCCAAACAGTTAAATAGTTGAGTAGTTTAAACAGTTGATGACAACTGACAGTTAAAATGGCTGAACAGTTAAATAATTGAGTAGCCTAGTTTAAACGGTTGAACGATTTGATAGTGGGCACAGGGAACAGTTGAGCAGGATCTGTAGTCTTATTAGAGCCAGCCTGATTAAAATTGAAATTTTAAATAGTTGAGTATAAATAGTTGAGTAGTTTAAATAGTTAATGACAACTGACAGTTAAAATGGCTGAGTAGTAAATAGTTGAGTAGTTTAAATGGTTGAACGATTTGATAGTGAATTATGGTAGTGAGGATTTTTATTTTGAAACAGTTTTTGGCACAAGGAACAGTTGAGCAGGATCTGTAGTCTTATATTATTATCAGAGCCAGACTGCATGGTTAAAAGTCTGAGAGAGAGAGTTCTGGCATACAGTAGGATTCTAGAAGCCTGAGAGTTCTGGCATAGGATTCTAAAAGCCTGGGAGAGAGATTTCTGGCATAGGATTCTAATCGGTGATGTCATAATCACAATGTTAAGTCTATGGGGAAATTTTGATAGTTTTAATTAAATAGTTTAAAAAGTATAAAAGTTACAAAGTTGAACAATATATAGCTGAAGTCACCTAAGTGAGATCTACGCAACACAGTTTGAATGAAGTTTCAAAGTTAAACCGTTGAAGCCGCATTAAACGCACAAAAAGCGTTAGAAGAAGAATAAGAACTACTAGAGAAAGCAATTCCAGGGAATTACGAGTGCATGAAAATTGAGACATAGATAGAGGTGAAGTAGAGAAAAGGTTGAGGGGAGTCATAGTTGATGACAATTAACAGTTGGAATGAGCAAAAAGTTAAACAGTTGAGTAGTTCAAATAGTTGAGCTATTTAATAGAGAATTATTGTGTGAGGACTTTTATTTTGAAACAGTTGTGGGCAGAGGAAACTGTTGGGTGGGATACATAGCTGATGACAACTGTAATTCGGAATGGCTAAAGAGTTAAATAGTTGCATAGTTTAAATAGTTACATTATTAAATACGGAATTAGGACACTGATGACTTATTTTGAAACAGTTGTGGGGAGGGGAAATAGGTGGTGGGAGTCATAGTTGAGGACAACTGACATTTAAAATGGCTGAGCAGTTGATTAATTGAGCAGTTTAAATGTTTAATTATTTAATTGTGAATAATTGTAGTAAGGACTTTCATTAAGAAACAGTTTCAGGCAGTAGAAACAGTTGGAGGGAGTCATAGTTGATGACAACTGTAATTCAGAATGGCTAAACAGTTAAATAGTTGCGTAGTTTTAATAAGTAAATTATTAAATATGAAATGATGGTACTAATTACTTATTTTGAAACAGTCATGGGCAGAGGAAACAGGTGGTGGGAGTCATAGTTGATGTCAACTACATGACAACTGGCAAGTAAAATGGCCAAGCGGTGAGTAGTTTAAATAGCCTAGTTGAGTAGTTTAAATAGTTGAATTAATTAATAGTGAATTTAGTTTCAGGCAGTAGAAACAGTTGGAGGGAGTCATAGTTGATGAAAACTGACAGTTTGAATAGCCAAACAGTTAAATAGTTGAGTAGTTTAAATAGTTGAGTAGTTTAAACAGTTGATGACAACTGACAGTTAAAATGGCTGAACAGTTAAATAGTTGAGTAGCCTAGTTTAAATGGTTGAACGATTTGATAGTGGGCACAGGGAACAGTTGAGCAGGATCTGTAGTCTTATTAGAGCCAGCCTGAGAGAGAGAGAGTTCTGGCATACAGTAGGATTCTAGAAGCCTGAGAGTTCTGGCATAGGATTCTAAAAGCCTGGGAGAGAGAGTTCTGGCATAGGATTCTAATCGAATTGTGATGTCATAATCACAATGTTAAGTCTATGGGGAAATTTTGATAGTTTTAATTAAATAGTTTAAAAAGTATAAAAGTTTCAAAGTTGAACAATATATAGCTGAAGTCACCTAAGTGAGATCTACGCGACACAGTTTGAATGAAGTTTCAAAGTTAAACCGTTGAAGCCGCATTAAACGCGTAAAAAGCGTTAGAAGAAGAAGTTTAATAAGAACTAGAAAATGTAATTCCATGGAAGGAATTACCATTGCATGTAAATGCAAAAAGGTTGCTAGCTGTGTAAAACATATTAGGCCTATAGCCTAGTTAAAAAGACAACTAGGCTAAACTGAAGAATAGATAAATAACAATTACCCAATTACAATTCCAACTTGGAAAGTCACATTTAAAATGTGATTTATGAAAATGCATCAACATTGTGGATATAGGCTATTTTGGAAAATAACTCTTCATTTATTAGAATTTAAAAGACTGAAATGAAGTTGCCAACTTCAAACGAGTTGCAAGAGCTGACTTAAGTAGCCTAACAGTGAAACGACTGGTAGGATAGCTTACATAGCCTTCATCTACACTAATGCAGGTTAAAAGTAGGTTAGACACCATTGGAATACGGAATACAATCTCAAACAACGCCAATCAACGATGATGCAGCAACAGGTAGGATATCTAGCAAATGTAACGTTAGCTTACAGTAGGATATTGTATGTAGGCTACACATATTACAGGATGAGCTAGTATGTTCTTCGAAACCGTTTCCAGGTGTGTGAGTGTGATTGTCCCAATAGGAATGTAGGCTACAATAAGCGACTAGTAGGCCTGTCTATCAGGTTGGACTTCACTTAAAACGCTGCTCTGTCGAGAGGGCTAAAAGCCCTGTTCGCCTTGCAGCCTATCCCGATGTTAAACGTTAGCCTGGAGCAAGTTTGGTTGTCCTTAGCTAAATAGCTGCTACAGTGTTTACGTTGACGTTAGGTTAGATTGTCTTTAGCTGTTGATAACGTTACCGAGAGCAAACCGATTAGGCTACTGTAACGATATAAACAAATCAAGTAAGGAGTAGCCTAACAGGAGACAAGACGATAACGTCCTGGTTTACAGCAGCTGCAGCTGTTACAGCTTAATAGACACAACGTAACATTCACGTAGCCTGGTTCAGCACAGCGAGCGGCGGTGGCATGGCTTTGGATCAGAGATCCTTGATTACTGACAGCTGCGCACTGACGTAACAATTAATCTTTGCCGCCAAAGGGTCTCAATGTAAACTCTATGGGAATATTAATTTCTTTTATCGTAAATATCTAAAAAAGTATAAAGTTCACACATTTGAAAAATCATAGAACAGATCTCCGTTACAAGACCTATGTAGGAGTGTTTGAATGACGTCAAACGGTTCAGTGGTTCTAGAGCCTTTGATCGTTGATTTTGGTCGGAAGACAATAATAATTATAAGAAGAAGAACAGTGATAACAGTACATTGCATTGACATGCAATGTAATAATAAGAAGTTTTGGAATAACAGTACAGTGCATTTTCATGCACTGTAATAAGAAAAAGCCTAGGAAGAACAGTACAGTGCATTTTCATGCACTGTAATAATAAGAAACCTAGGGAGAACAATATAGTGCATTTTCATGCACTATAATTATGGGTTCAACAACCTGGTAGCTTGTTGTCAGTGATTTGGTGTAGAAGTATCTGCTAGATGCCAGATCTCCTAGAAATGTGGATGGAAAATAATTATATGCAGTCATTTCTTGTGTATTAGCCGCATTGTATATAAGCCGCAGGACAGCGTTTTATGCAAGTTAAAAGAAACAAAACCATATTGATACCATATCAACTGCTCCTGTGTGTTAATCTCATAGCTGAAGAATTTTTGCTAAATCGTTGTATAAGCCGCCGCTAATAGTTGGGAAATTAAATTACGTTATGTTCATGTATCTCTGTACATGAACAACTTCACATCATTAAATATCTGAAGGAACATGTGATGCAATATCGGAAATATGTAAGATCCTTACAGAAAAAAAAGCATTAGTCTGTTTGCACCATATAAAAAAAGTTTTTTTTTTTCTTTTAAGTTTTCTTTCGAACAATGGTGTTCAAAGCTTCGCTCAAGTTCACCATGTGCCCATCAGTGTGGAGCAGAAGTACCTGAAGGTGACTGAAGTCAAGAGTTTGTGAGAGCGTTCTGAAGAGACAGTGATGGCTAAGGTTGTGTGGATGTACTGCTGTGCACTCAATGTTGTTGTTCTTGTTGTTTGCTCTTTGTAAAAGTCACAAAAAAACCCCACTCTATTCGATTAATTAATTTCCACAGTAAATGGAGGTTGTGTGACCTGATGCAATCATAGCCCAATATTGTTTTTCTCTCTTTTTTTTTTTTAAACCTGTGAATCAAAGTGAAAGCTAGTCTGGTAATGGCGCTGCAAATGATGGTAATAATTATAACCATCGCAACATTAATTAGGGTACAACGCTGGTCTTTCGTCTGCCGTTGTTGTTTTTGTTTTTGGATTAGCACACCAGTGGTCTTTGGTGTAGGATATTCTATTTCTCGCAGGCTTTGTGCCGCATTCCAGCCAGAGTGTTATCTTTTTTTTGTTCTTCGACTCACAGTTTTCAGACCCAAGTGACAAAACAAAATCAGAAGACTGCATCGTGTAATGCCATGTGTGTAAGTGTGTGTGTGTGTGTGTGTGTGAGTGTGTGTCCTCGGTGAGATGGCTGTTTGGTGGCGTCACGGGCGCGTTGACAATGCCGCGCTGAAAGCGACAGACGTATGTAAAACGATCTCACACGACGGCACATCTTCAGTCGATGTACAGTATGTCGAGTGCTCTTCCCTTCTCTTCGCCAGTCTCACTGGCACAGCCACGCGCGCGCCTATGCATTCCACTGCCTCTGCTTATTGTTGAATCGCTTACCACACACACACACAAAGAAAAAGCTCTGACCATCCTCTTTTTCTCTCCTTCCCTCTCTCTTTCTCTCTTCCCTTTCTTCTCACTCTCTTTCCTCCACACCAACCTTTAGTGAGTGAATGATGGAGAGGTGAGTGACTGGCGGTTGATGAGGTGTCCTATACAGTGAAAAAAATGTGTAATGTCTGCAACACTGCGTTAGGCTCCCTTATTTAATGTTTTTTTTTTTTAAAAAGGATAGGCAACGTTTCGACCCTGCTGGGTCTTCTTTAGTATCCTATACGGTCCAATTTTGCCATGGTGTATGGTATTTTGCAGGGCATGTTACTGTAACTCACATCTTTTTGGCATACGATCAACGATTTTAATGGAAGTTATACACTGACCATGTAAGTATTGTACAAGGCAAATGTGAGTACTTGTTTTCACACCTCTTGTTCTTCATGTCTTTCCGTTCCTCTCTGTCCCCTCTAACCAAGTAATCTACACTGTTAAAGTGAATGTGTTGAAAACAACACAGCTTGTGTTGTTTTTAACACATCTGTGTCCAGATAGGGACAGCACAGTTTGTGTTGAGTTTAGTGAGTGACTGGTGGAGAGTTGTTTGACTGGCTGCTAAAGAGAATTCACTCTGCCTGCACCTCAAATCTACTCTTCTCCTACCAGCCCCCCAACTCCCCCCAAAGACTCCCCAAGACGCCCCCCAAAAATATGTATCATATTTTATTACCGCTGCATTGGGCCACATGGAACATCTTTTTATTGTTACTCTGGCCTCATGTCTATTATCTGTCTATTTAACGCATATTAACTGCCCCCATCTATCAACCTCATAGATGAAGAAATTTTGCAAAATCAATGTATAAGCTCTCTGTCCCCTCTAACCAGGTCATCTACACTGTTCAAGTGAATGTGTTGAAAACAACACAATGCAATCTGTGTCCATATAGGGACAACACAGTTTGTGTTGTTTCCAACACATTAGTTTTCAAGAGTGTAATAGTGAGTGAATTGTGGAGAGTTG
>NC_084994.1:34440063-34442563 GCF_963854185.1 Sardina pilchardus | reverse complement strand
GCCGGCGGCGATACCTCGGAACGAGGCTCTACTGTACTTACCGATGGAGCGGCAGGGGAAGTGTGTGTGTGTGTGTGTGTGTGTGTGTGTGTGTGTGTGGTGTTGTGGTGTGGCCGAATTTGTAAGTGTGACTGTGGGGGGGTAGTCTCTTCTCTTCTCTTCTCTGTTGAGGCATGTCTTGTTTGTCTTGGCTGTGGGAGCTGTCACAGTACATTTGTTCCGGCCAGGAGGAAAAGTTCCGCATGACGCAACAGTGCAGTTCTAATTAGCTGTTAGATGTTCCATGCGCTGCGTTTATGATTATAGAATATTTTGTTGTCAGGGCTTTTGTAGGTATTTTTTAAACATTCTCAAATTAATTGTGATCGCAATGAGGTCATGTGAAAGACAGACGAAACTCACTTGTCATCCCCAGTCACGAGCCTATTCACTAGAGAGTTATGTGGTCCGACATACCACATAATTGAACACTTGCTGCACTGTAGTCACATTTCGATGGTTGTTAGCTCAAAACATATACAGTAGTAGTAACAAAAAAAAAAAAACTCTACAATGCACTGATAAGTGAATGGAAGAATCAAATCACACTGAACTGTAGAGTAAAGAAGGAGTACATTATATACAAGGGCAGACTATCCCCAGACAACGTCCATATACATAGTCCATACAAAAGTCCACTCAGTGGCCATATTGCAACGCTTTTTCAGAA
This sequence comes from Sardina pilchardus, assembly GCF_963854185.1. Classification (NCBI taxonomy): domain Eukaryota; kingdom Metazoa; phylum Chordata; class Actinopteri; order Clupeiformes; family Clupeidae; genus Sardina; species Sardina pilchardus. Next base: position 34,441,854 of record NC_084994.1, on the reverse strand, counting down.
CTTATGGGGCATCTGTGCGAGCAGAAATATGCGTGCGACCTCGCTCAAGTGGCTAGATCACACCACATGATTGGCACGGTGTATTCACACATTGAAATTTGGCCGAGCTGGGATATGTGTACCGTGGACAAATGCCATATCAACCCCACGAATCAACCCCATGCATTTGTATGGAGGACTTTGTCTCCTCACTGCCGTAGACTATCCTGATAGTTTGAGGATCTGACTCAACAGTCATGGGGCCTCTCTCAATCATCTTTTTTTTATCTATCCTCCCTTCCTTCCTCGGTCCTCGTTCCCTCTGATCTAGATAAAGAATGATGGTGCAGCAACAGAGTTAGTTATAGATCAGTGGGAACGAGCCTGGAGGACTGAACATTGAGGATCGAGGAGAGAGGTTGAGAAGGGGCCATGGATTTCCATGCCATAGAGGGCACGCTATGCCTGATAGATGGCCAGCCCGAGTGACCGTGCCAGGGTGTCATCCCCTGGAATGGAACCAGCGACCCTGTTGATGTTGGTGCTTATTACAGCATGCTGCCTAGTAGCTGTACTATTGACCCTTTTACTGGCTACGTCATCAACATTTTTGCATACGTACTGTATGCCGGAGCCAAAAGCGATGTGCTACCTCATCCATTCAGACCAGAGAATTGGCCACCGACCACACCCTGTAAAATCCCGAATGGACATAGTTTGTTTGTTTCACTTTTAATGGAAAAACCCATACCATAGTTGTGGAAATAGTTCTTTGATGGTAAGCAAGTGCAAAGTCTATGGGGGCCGCCTAGACCCATGGACTCGCTCATGACCGCCCCTATGGGAACCATGGGTGAACTGCGGCCCGGTTTCGATAGAATGGCAGTCAATAGGGAGTGAACAGGCTCTCCTGTTCCTGTTCAGAGCCTGTTCCTGTTCAGATCGATTCAGACGAGGAAGAGGAAACAACACAGTTTTAAACACTGATTTAGAAGTGTAACTAGCAAAAAGCAAAGTATCATGTTTGTTACGTGTTCAGTTTTGGCAATCTTTTGTGGTTAATCCCTTAGCGTAGCTTGACAAATTAACTTCCAGAATTGGCCACCGGCCTTGTTTCTTTGACCTGAAGGCTACTGTTGTGCTCAGCATGAACCCTGTGGTTGAACCCGCCCCTGGTTTGGATTTACGTAGGGTGCCTCTCATTTGGTCTTTTATACATCCTCCCTTCCTTCCTCAGTCCTCGTCCTCACTGATCTACAGTACATAAAGAATGATTGGGCAGCAACAATGGGATACTCTATCCAGTGTTATTTACACAGTAGATCAGTGGGAACGAGCCTGTAGGATCGAGCATCGAGGATTGAGGAGAGATGTTGAGAGGCACCCTTAGTGTTTGGGTCTTTGGTTTTCCCTGCACTCTGAATTTTATGGAAATTGGGAGTGCAACGCGTGGGCTGTTTGTCCGGAGGAGACGGCGTGCAAGCTGGTCAACAGCTTGGAGGTCGCTGGTCTCTCTTAAATTTGAGGTCAGGGCAGGGCAGGGCAGGTCAGGTCACGTATTTTATCCACTATAAGTTCATACACCCTGACTTCCACAACATCACACACAGGGGACTATGGTCTGGGCAACAAGTCATTTTCCCTGACCTGCTGCTGTGAGTTTGTTGCCACTAGGCATTGAGTTCCAGTGCTGCTTACTTGTGAGATACCCTTGGATGGTGGTGGAGGTGGGTGGTGCTTTATGAACTGTACGAAACAGCACAGTCATTTCCGACTGTTCGCTGTGGCTTATACCATTGATTTCTTTAGCTA
>NC_084994.1:34420063-34435063 GCF_963854185.1 Sardina pilchardus | reverse complement strand
TGCAACTTCTTTTTTAAATGTCAATATCCTGGCCAGACAGTGAGGTATTTGAAATGAATTTGATTTCTTAATGTCTAGTGATATCAGGGCCATTCTATGATTATTTGAAATACATTTCTTACATACGGCTCCATTACAGTAAAACAACAAAGTGACTCAAAGTGCTAAAGAAATGAAAACAAATGGTTTAAAATAGCATTGTATGATTTGCCTACATGTGAATAGAAGGAACAAATAGTACATAGAAAAACTAAGAGAAAACAAAACATAATGCATATACACAACACTCAAAGACATACTGTCGGTATGTACACAGTGTGTTCACATGTTTATGAAATGTCTGTCTCATTTAGATTGATTGATAGAACAGCATCAAGTGTTCAAAAGGATATATAAAGCACAATAAAGCTCAAAGACATACAGCGCATGTACACATGTATGTTTCATGTCTGTGTATTCTTTTTGATTGATTGACAGAACAACATTAAGTGTTCAAAAGGATATAAAAAAACACAATAAAGTCCAAAAAAGCTGGTTTCCATTGTGGTCCTGGATGGAAAGGGACTAACATCACTATGGACTAAAGCATTAAAGGGGAAAGGGGTCAAACACAATAGAATACAAAACAAAAACAAAATACAGAACAATTAAGGGCTGAAGGCAATTCTATATGCACGTACATTAGGTCTCTCTGTAGATTCTGTACGAGAGATTAGAGCCATTAGGACGGTCGGCAGCCTGTTCCTGGTAGCCCAGTGCACGGCACCGCCTCTCCGACTCTCTCTGTGTCTCTCCGCACTTCATTAGGGCCAATGATAGTGTCCACATTATCGAGGAACAGAGTTTGATCAGTCCAATTATACCGGCCACGTCGATGGCCCAGTGGTAATGGTGTTGAACCGGCAGAGCGGGAGGGAGGGAGGGATGGACAGAGGGAGGAATGGAGAAAGAGAGAGAGAGAGAGAGGGAGGGAGAAAGAGAGCGGGAGGGAGGGAGAAAGGGGGAGGAGGGGATGGGTGAATGAGGTCTACCGAGAGAACGAGTGGAAAATGCCTGTCGCTGGAAGGAGACGATGACACCTGCTACCTGGTTATGGATGTAGACACACTAATACACACACACACACACACACACACAGACGGATAAGCTGGCAAGCAGGTTAACACACACATACACACGCGCGCACACACACGCACACCAAGAATTCACAGTGAGTATTATGCCAAAGCTCACTCCCCACAGACCTCATTGTTCCTAGCGGCAACGGCTGATCGATGCTCGAATCAGGACAGTGTGTCTGGGGCCTCCCGGGGACATTAACGAAGCCATTCGGCAGTGGAGGGCCTGCTAACGCAAACAAATGAGCACTTAATTGTAATTTCTTTGACTTTGGAGAAGAGGGTGGCGCTTTGGCCCGACCAGCAACTGTAGGGAAAGCAATATCACAGGTGTCTTTATTAAAGGGAGAGACAGAGAGAGGGGGAGAGAGAGATTTGGCTTGGGGAAAGAGGTGGGGGGGAAGTTTCACTATGAAAAAGTAATAACCTTACGTTGCAATATGCTAATACAATGTAACAATATGGCATTTTATTACCTCGTGCACCTAAGTTTCCTTGAAGTATATTCATGGATTCAGTGCCAAGCCTTCTTTTCTTTGTGTGTGCGTGTGTGTGTGTGTGTGTGTGTGTGTGTGTGCGTCTGGTGTGTGTGTGGGTATCGGAAGAGGAGGGGTGTGATTTTGTTGATTTAGCACGTTCTATGCTACCGCTAACAATAATAATAAAGAAAAAAAAAAAAACTTTTTTTCGTCTTTCCCAAACATAAAAATCGGGGCCTTGGGAAATCACCGAATTTACAGTACCTGGAAGGATCGGTTTGGACCCACCCCATGCTGACTGACCCCAGAAAAATACTGTGATCTAGCCCGAAACGAGAACCGTTGCTGCTGGCAGCGACGGCCGACATCACGGGGGAGTCAGCACAAGTGGCACTTTTTCCAAATGGCCTCCAAATGTGCTGAACCTCTCAGAACTGCTTGGTTGTGCAAATGGGAAGTGGGGACCGCACAGGTACGTGTGTGTGTATGTGAGAGAGAGAGTGTGTGTGTGTGTGTCTATCTGTGTGTGTGTGTGAGTGAGAGACAGCGGCCCACACGCGCGTTGTCCATTAGAATACAAATAAACAAATTGCCCCCGCGATGCGGTGGGAGTGTCGGGGAGGAAGCCGGGTAATGGTTTCTCCCCCGTAATAATAACCTTGAGGCTGTGACACGCGGAAACAGCCAGCCAGCCAGCCAGCCCACCATTAGAGAGCCGTGGCTGGGGAGCGAGGAGGCTGAGAGGTGGGGGTTGGGTGGAGGTGGTGGAGGTGGTGGTGGTGGTGGCAGGAGTTTGATGGGCTGGACTCGTCTAACGTGAAATGGGCTTTTGCTAAACCTCCTCCGCGCGCGGGCCCCCGTATCGTTTATCGTGCTGATCGCCAGTCAGATATCCCTGGGCGTCGCACTCGACCGAGGCCCATCCTCTTTATGAATGGCTCAATCGCACGGATACTCTCCAGGTGTTTCATGTCCTTGGGTCGGTACGTGCGTGCGTGTGTTTGTGTGTGTTTGTGACATGCATGGATAGAGCTTGCTGACTGCCTCGTTGAAATGTAATGTGCATACGTGTGTGTGTGTGTGTGTGCGTGTGTGTGTGTGTGTGTGTGTGTGTGTGTGTGTGTGTATAGGTTCGCCATATCATGCTTGGGATAACAATTGATGTATATTCCAATCTACAGGCTCTACCTCCCTCATTTCCCACTATACCCTGCAAGGATGTTTCCTGTTAATAATGACTCACGGACGGTGTGTCATATCACTCCATAGCCATATTACTCACCCGCATTTTTGTATTGGAATAAGCATGATCTGTTTAAGCCTGGCTAAATAAGGCATCAAATTCCGAGTGAATCACTGTTTCTAGTGAATACGCTGTTTATATATCAAACATTTATTCTCCTGCGAGGTAGCAGAGCGGTTTGGGGCCCGTCTCAAGGGCTAGGCTGCCACTGAAATATTAACCAGCATGCAATGTAAGCACAGCTGTAGCCCCATTCACCATTCATGGGGATCTCAAGGTCTTTGCATGAAGTCCATTACCGTGTCGCGTCTGCTATCTACCATTACTGTCAATTTGACCTTATTCCATATCTCACAACAGTGTGTGTGTTTATGTTGAGATTACATGTATCGCTTTTTGAGAAATGACTTGAACAAAATATGTAATGCTCATTTAAAGGCAAGTGTTGTTAGACAGAGGAAGTTAAAACATAGAGTAGAGAAATGACAAGCGGGCACAGCGAGATGCAGGAGATGTTCTCTGGGAATTGGACACACATGACCTTCGTTTTGCTCGAACAAACGAGCTACAGGAAGCTGCAGGAGAAACCCAAGGGGCCCTTGTTAGGAGGAAGTGCTGGTTAGAGAAAGACCAGCGGTGGATGTGATGATGATGTGCTGGTTAGCTCTGCGGCTGGCCTGGCTGTGTTTCATTCCCAAAAGATTTGAGTCCCTTTGGATGAAAACCTCTGACATATTAGCCTCAGTTAACCAGACTCACTACTTTTGATTTTGTGAAGAGAGTTTGGATATTTTCCATTGAAATGTGTAAAGGTTGGTTTGGGCTAGACCGATGATTTCAATCACATTGATTAGGGATTTCTAATGGTACTTGATACCTCACCTTTACAAACTGATGATAAACTGCATCAGCAGGCAGGAAACAATTTATTTACCTTTGTTACATGAACTGACACATTCTTACGACTGCACGTTTAGATGTTTGCAGGTGTTTCTACTGCTATTCACTACAGCCGCTTTCAATTTCAAAACTAAGTAACATCATCTCCTCTCGTCACTGATTGGTCCGCCCTGCAGGGGAGTCAGACTAGTGTCTCAGTGTAAATGCTTGGCAGGCAGCACCAGGCTACTGCTAAATAGCCGTTATCATTGCAATATATACACATTTCTATTACATGATGCTGATGGGGGGATGGGGGAAACATGTGCATCGGTTGAACAAATAATTTTCTTGCTGCAACTATACAACTTTTTTTTATATAAATAACTGTGCCAGACGTTATGTGTATATGTACAGTATGTGTATTTTGTTATTATTACTAGTATTATTGTTATTGTTGTTATTTTGTGCATTTTGTGTTTGTGTATTATTTTATTGTAGTGTGTGTCTGTGTGTGTGTGAGTGTGTGTGTGTGTGTGTGTGTGTGTGTGTCTGAGCGTGTGTGTTAGGAAGGGTCTTTTTTTCTCCCCGGTGAAACAGCAGAAAGATAAGCCCCAGTGGGGCCTTGTAGAGCGGAGGGGTGACTGATGCATGTAGGTTGCCAAGGAGAACCAGCGAACTGATGATAACCAGGGTCAAAGAGAGAGGCCCTCCTCAGAGAGGACAGAGAGACAGAGAGGGGGATGGAGGGAGGAGGGGAGAGAGGGAGGGAGGGAGAGAGGAGGAGGAGGGAGAAAGAGAGAGGGAGGGAGGAGGTGGACGGAGGAGAAGGGTAGACTAACACTCAGAGCTCTAGACTCAGTGGCTTATGCCTCTGCCATGGATCTGAGCGATTTGCCTATAAGCGCGTCAGATAAGGTGGCACCTTCACACGAGAAAGAAGTCTCCAGGAAATTACCTTCTGAAGGTGTCGGGAGAGGTGCCCCTCCACCCTCCTTTCTCTCTTTCTCTCTCTCTCTCTCTCTCTCTCTCTCTCTCTCTCTCCTGCTTTCTCTGCAGGGGAAGGAAGACGACCAAGTCTGTCTGAGTGGCATCCTGTCTAGACTTGGGGGCAATGCTTTGTATCAGTTCCCTTGATGCTCTCTACCAGTAATCTGGTGAAGAGTCAGGCCATTTCTGTACTGTAATTCGCCACCCTTTCTATCTCTATAACTACTGCCCCCCCCCCTTTATTTTTCTCCAAACACTTGACTTTGTTACATCTTCAGGTCGATAGGATTTCAAAAGTCGCTCTCATTTAAATGCAAATTTCCCTCCCCCGTCCTTTGAGTTTGCCCAATTGTCTCCCCGCATTTAGTTATGAGTAGTCTTCAACCCAGCAAATGGGAAAATGCGCCAATGCGTCTTCGTAAGCGTATCCAACAGCTTTAAGTGTCACTTAAAACACATTGTGCTGTATTTTATTTCGTTATAGCGACATGATTCAATATCTCGCCCTGGTAATACGCTCTTTTCCCCGTCTCTAATGTGTTTTGGAGCCGAGAAGCCATAGCACTAGACTTCAGGTAATAAGCAATACACATGTAAGGGCTATAGGGGGACACTGATAACAGCCAAATTGACTTCCCACTTATTTTTTTCTGCCCTCCTGCCCATTCAATGTGTTACTCCACCCCCCCCCCCCCCTCTTTTCTCCGTGAACAAAAGCCAATCTCTAATTTCTCTCTCGCCTTCCCGCTCCTTGCTTCAAAGGCACTATAATTTGGACTCCCACAGCCTAGGAAAATGGTTTCAATTAGCTTCTAACGGGGGCCCTTGCAGTAGCTATTGACTAGTTGTTTTTTTTTCCCTGGGAGAAACCATGGAATAGTATGGGTGAGAAAAAAAGTGGCTCATTATCGCAGCGTTGGTATGTTCTTAACCACTCCCCGCCTTCATTCCTACCTATTTATCTGTGTCTGGGCACTTCCTTTGATGATTGTGAGCGTTTGCTGCGTTCAAGTGTTTTCTACCCTCCCTGCTGGCTCGCCAAATGGATGCCACAGTCCGTTTGTGGAGACGCACAGTGCACTACCACTGAGGCTGATAGCTCATCATTTGCATATAGATAAGACATTGTGAATACCACAATGTTTTGGGTGTCAAGCAGGTTTGCAAGTATATCCCAAGTGCATATTTTTCATGGAGGCAAACACACTGACAGCGCATCAAATCTTATTGAGAGAGAGCGATGCCATGCATTCAAAAAAAGTGACACAGCACAAAAGAAAAACCCTTCCACGATATCCAAATTTATCATATTCTGGTTGGAATCTGTGGATCAATGGTCATACACCATAAATGCAGGATGTCCTTACATCAAGTGAGTCTTTTTCAAACAATTTGCTTGTTTTTATTTTTATTTGTTTGTCTTAGAACCATAGACCTTGAAATGAAATGGCTCTATCTAAAATGTTTGAACTCAAATTAATGATGAAAAAATGGTATGTCTTGGAAATGCAAGAGGATATGGTTACTGAAATACATAATCAAAGATGTACTGAGTCACTTATTAAAATCACAACCTCCAAGACCAAGACTAAGTAGGTGGAATAATAGCCAGAACTCATCCAAGCATTGGTGATGTTTAATGAAGCATTCAATATGTTTGACAGCATTCAAGGCTAGGATGGTATTCAACAAGTGTCAGCAATAGGCCTACTATTTATGAGTACAAAACAGCATTCCACCATGCATTGCTAGTGAAATCATTAGTGCAATATTTGAAATGGAGACCGACTTTTATTCAAGAAGTATTTAACTATTTCTGTGTCCAAGTGATAACACTATTCATGGGTTTCTTCTAAGACCGACAATACATTCTGTTCTGTAAATGATTTGACAGCAAAAGACATAAATTCAGGAAATTGCATCTCCAGCATAACTTAATACTTAAATCAGTCAACCGCAGAGCACAAAGTGGGCTGGTATCACACACACGTGCGAGCACGCGCGCACACACACACACACACACAAACTGTGAGCCTGTGTTCATTACATGTAACATATTGGACATGCACCACGTGCCTTACCTGTCGTCCTCCAGGTTTTTTGAGTCATCAGCATCTACCACTGATTCCGAACACATGATACACACACTCACGCACACACACACCTCCATCCATCCCATGACACACACACACTCACACACACCACCACATGGAGCAGATGGGCCTCTCCCTGAGCCCTGTTGTTCCCCCTTCCGGGGTTCCTTGCAGGGTGTGTGTGTGTGTGTGTGTGTGTGTGTGTGTGTGTGTGTTTTTTGGGGGGGTCTTTGTTTCCATGTCCCTCTCGTCTCCAGCACTGGGATGAATCATAGCTTGAGCACAGGAGACACCACCACCACGTCCACCACAGTGCCTCTCTCTCCATCCACCTGGAGGAGATTTAGTGATAACTTAGGAGAGGGTTGCAGAAAAGACTCTTGTACACTGACCACTACCTCGGCCCTGGTCAGCGCCGGACTATTGGTCCATGTTTGTGGTCATTGATTTGTGGAAGGCACCAAGCCAGGAGCATACAGTCGTAGACAACTTTGTCAGACTGTATGAGTGTAGAATATTTCGTGAGCTAAGAATTATAAGGTTCTATCTCCACTTTTAGTTGAGTTTTTGACATAATCTGATCCATTTGGTGTTTGTTAATGCCTGTATGGTGTAATTTTTGTCAAAAAAATATTTTTTTAGTTAGTTATTAGTAAAATATAAAGGTACTAGATAACAGTTTTGCAAACTATATAAAAACTTTGATGCTCAATATCTCAGAACTACCCTAAACGGAGATAGAACCTTATAATTCTAAGCTCATGATTTGGCATGACATTAGCTGTGTATGGACACAGTCATTACAGATGCTCCTAAAAGATAGAAAAAGATGCATTATTATTAAAACTTCTGTTTACAAATTCAAGATTATTTGAAATTATACCGTTCAACAGTTGATGTGATAATTGTTTTATTGTTGAACATGTATTAATTAGCGCTAACTGTACTGTACATCTCTGCAAATTAGTGTTAATTAGCGCTAACTGTACATCTCTGCAAATAAATGTATTCATTATCAATTTATTCATGTTTATAATTCCTGTTCAGGAAACGTGCATAGAATGTAGAAGACTAATTTTGAAGTTCTCACCATGGATATATCTATGGTCAAATGATGCCCAGAGAACTCTCTTTGGTTTTGGAGGAATGATTTTTAACTTAACTTCCTCATACAGTTTAGAAATTACATTGCATTACATTTGGCTGACGCTTTTTAACCAAAGCGACTGACAACATGGTAAAAACATTTAAAGCTTTTAAGAGGAATTCTAACAGCAATTAAAAAAAAAACACACAATAAGTGCAACAATGAGTGTAGTAAGTGCATCAATGAGTGTGTAGTAGTAGTGCTATGAGAGGAGATATCCAGATAAACTGGATTAGCTCTCCTCTAATATGTCTCAGTGAGTTGGCATTCAGTGCAGCTATCTTATATAGCAGCGCCACGTCTGAAACATTAGTGGTAAATAATGGGGGTGTCCCCATGTCACCCCAAGTTGAGAGCAGTGAGTGTCTTTTTTTTAGACTTCCATTCTCTGTTTCTATCCAACTACCCCAAAGGTGATGAACCCACCCTTGTGAGATGGCTTCTGCTGAAGGTTTATGTCTGAGAAAAAAAGGCAGCTTTTCTTTACCAGTAGTGCGGCAAGTTCTTGGTCAGAGGGGGTTCTGGGGTTCTAAGGGGTTCTAAGGCTCTGAGCTATACGCAAAGCTCCTTGAAATCATCTGAACTGTTATTAAACATCAATACAAATTGAGATGATTGATTTTAAATAATCTCATTCACACTGTTCAGCATTTAATGTGAAACATTTGTTCATCTTTTAATCATCTTTTTGTTCATCTTTAATCTTTTTTAATCATTAGCACTTCAGGCTGCATCTCCGCAAAACAAACGAACTAACAAACAAATAAATGGCCAAAATAATTGACCGTTAAATGACGGCGGTAGGAACGCCTTCCTATTAAACCCGGCGCTGACCTGTTAGCTTTCTTATCATGACTCCATTTTCTCTAGCCTCTCGCAAGTCTTTCTTGTCCCAGATGAAAGGTGTTTTCCAACTCCTCTGCGTTCAAGTGCCAGTTGACCGTCAGCATTCAGCCGACATCTACAGCCCACGGGGGGATACTGGACGGCCCAATTACCTGCAGCACTTGTGAAACGACTGAGTATAACGTAATTATTGACTTTCGTTGAAATTGATTTGCACCTGATTTATTGGGAGAGTCTAATTGGACATGTGGCCTTTCGCCCGTCCTCTTTTTGAAGTCCCTACGTCAGCAGCATTAGTGAGTGCGGCACTTTCGACACGAGGCAGGGGGCCGTTCTCTCGTGACCGTTAATAAAAAAGTAAATAAATAAATAACGAATAAATTGAGGACCACTCGTAGGAGTCGTTCCTCTAATGGCAGTCATCTGAAAAGGCCTTTCAGCCACGCATCTCTCTTCATATTTTGTCCTCTTCATGCGCAGAAGAGAAATGAGCAGAGATAAATAGAGGGAGGGAAAGAAGAGAGCTGTCTCCTGACTGAAGGACCTTGTTTCGGTTTTCTCTCTTTTCAGTGTCAAGAGAGCAGGACGAAGAAGCACAGGGACATCTATACAGTGTTCATATCAGGTGCCCAAAGCAACCATCAGCCATCAGGGTACATGACAAGTTCACTAGGTAATGCCTTGCATCAACGGGGGCATGTAATACATTCATGGGTGTCAATGAAGAAATTCATATCAAATCAAGTAGAAACTAATAGACTTAAATTGATAACTAAAGTAACTGGCATTGCATACACATTACATCCATTATGGAAGCGACATCCATTTTGCAATGTTATCAAGGCACTGAAGTCAAAGATTGTGAATGGCGGAGCAAGGTAAATCATGTCTGTGGGTGCGTAATGGAGATAGGCCAAAACGAGTAGAATAAATAACAGACGCACACCTGATATAAGGTCAAGATGTGCCCAAAATCCACATTCCTGTCTAGAAACAAGATCTTAGCACATGTGGTGAAATTCTGAACTGTAGTCGGTGCCTCTGCTCTGCATAAGGGGGGATTTTAACCCCCCTCCCCTCATGCGATTCAGAGCCCCGGAAGTGGCTCCTGATGAAATATCTTGCTCCGCCATCTTTGCTGAAACTGAAGTTGAGATTTATCTCAAAACTTACACAACACAGTAACACAAAAGCAGCTGTGTTTATACAAGTGAAGTCTAATGTCTGGAAAATCTACCCCCAGACTCTCTCAGACTGGACTCCAGTGGACACAGGACACCTATCTAGAGACCTTTATGTCATCTTAGCTATCACTAACAGCTAACATCGGTGCTATCTTGCGTTTCGTCAGAGCTCTTGTCAGCGCTGTGCTGTCAGGGTTTGGGCTTGTAATATCTAGGCAATGCCCATGGGACGAAGGGACTGCTGATAGCAACACTGCAGCCTGCTCAATGAGTCTGAAAGCCTGATTGGTTCTGGCATTGTGTCTTCAAAGGCCAAAATGTGTTCACCTGGGGGAGTGTGTGTGTGTGTGTGTGTGTGTGTGTGTGTGTGTGTGTGTGTGTGTGTGTGTGTGTGTGTGTGTGTGTGTGTGTGTGTGTGTGTGTGTGTGTGTGTGTGTGTGTGTGTGTGTGTGTGTGTGTGTGTGTGTGTGTGTGTGTGTGTGTGTGTTGTGTGTGTGTGTGTGTGGTGTGTGTGTGTGTGTGTGTGTGTTGTGTGTGTGTGTGTGTGTGTGTTGGGCCACGTTTTGGGACTCCATTCTCCCCCATGTACTTTCTTTTATCATTTGTTTCTCAAGCCATTTCCTTCTTTCCCCCAAGCACTTCCTGAGAAAACCAGTTAATATAGAGAGGCCTCTGGTCTGCCAAGAGAATGACCCACAGGCCAAAGTTCAGCCAAGATGAACGCAAAACTTTTGTGTAGTCACAGCTTTCATTCAAAGCTTGTAGTCGCATGTATCCCTTTTCAAAAGTATTTTTCTTCTTTCTTCACGTTCCTTTCCACCCATGAAATGTGACAACCGCCATGGTCTCTCTCCTGAAGAGAAGACTACAAATGAGTGTAATTGTGTGGCGGTGGGCGTTCAAACACAGTGATGTGTTTAGGCGTTCACATTAGCCTCCAAAACAAATGCACTAATGAGAAGCCATTTAAAAGCAGCTGTTTTTCGAGAGCTCTCTCTCCCTCTCCCTCTCTATCACTCTCTCTCCCTCTCTCTCTCTCTCTCTCTCTTGCTCCCTTGCTCCTTCGAGCCGTATAGGAGCCCCATGGTGCTGACAGGCAGTGGGAACTCTGAGGGTCGATAACTACTGGGCCAGAGTAGAGGAGGTTCACTACACTAAAGTTGTGTTTAGAGCAACACACACACACACACACACACACACACACACAAAGGCACAAGATCTTCCATGTGCCACACACACACACACACACACACACACACACACAAAGGCACAAGATCTTCCATGTGCCACACACACACACACACACACACACACACACACACACACAAGATCTTCCTCACATTTACCACACACACCTACTGTATAAACACACACACACACCTACATATAGACACAAATACAGCTTCCCACAAATACCCATCTAAACACTCACATCAGAACACTTTCACGTCTTTCCTGGTTCATGCACACCTTCAGTCGAATCACAGAATCACACACAGCACCCTTCATGTAATGCACTGTTTACTTGCAAAACACACACACACACACACACACACACACACACACACACACACACACACACACACACACACAATCATATACAGATCTAAACACACACACACACACACACACACACATACACAAACATACAGATCTAAACAGACAAACACACACACACACACACACACACACATACACAATCATATACAGATCTAAACACACACACACACACACAGAGACATACACACAGTTCACAAACAGCATCATCGAATATTAACAAACAAACTGACAGTGTAGCTGGCATTAGTTAAAAAGGCAGCACCACCCCCACCAACACCCCCCCCCATCCCCACCACCGCCGCCGCCGCCGCCACCCAGGAAGCCAGGAGCGAGATTAGAGGTGTGCAACGGCGCCTCCAAGCCAGCCAAATCGCTCTCGCTATCCTGCTCACCGCCAAACTCATTCCCAGCTCGACTGGAGCCGGGATCTGGACAGGGGTCCCTGTTGGCTGAGAAAGAGAGAGAGAGAGAGAGAAAGACACAGCAAAAGAGAGAGAGACAGACAGAGAGAAAGACAGACATAGAGGGAGAGACAGAGAGACAGAGAGAGAGAGAGAGACAGACAGAGGGAGAGACAGAGAGACAGAGAGAGAGAGAGACAGACAGAGGGAGAGACAGACAGAGAGAGAGTGACAGGAGACAGAGAGAGAGACAGACAAAGAGAGAGAGAGAGACACAGAGAGACAGACAAAGAGAGAGAAAGACTGACCAACCGGGCGGACCTCCAGAAAGAAAAAGCGAGAGCAGTGGGGATGTGTGTGGGGGGAGTTGTGGGTAGAAGGAGAGAGGGAGAGATGGCGATGGTGGGCCGAGCAGCTGGACCTCCAAAGCCATTGCCGTAATGAGGCGACTCGGGATCTCGACTGGAGACTCGGGGACGGCGGGGGCCTCCCCTCCCAAGCGGCACTGGAAACGATGAGGAGCGGAGCGAGGCGCAGAAAGGTTACACCGACCCAATTAATTCAAGCAGTTAAAAAGGTCAGCGCTACGAAATGTCGTGTTAGACCTGTGTGTGTGTGTGTGCCTGCCTGTGTGTGTGTGTGTGTGTGTGTGTGCGCGTTGGTGGTACGCGTCTTGGGAAACGGCAACTGCGACGGTCTCATTGCCAGAATCATTACTTAAGCATCGTCAGACTTGATTATGACAAAAGCGCAGGACTTAGCCCGGGTCAGTAAAAGGCCTCCTGCAGAGCTGCGGAGAGTGGACCACTGACCACAGGGATCGCGGCCTTGTGTGATTGACCACGGCCCTGTTTGAATGACCACGGCCCTTTCTGGTCATGTATACACTGTGCTGCCGCTGGTGGTTCTGTTTCAGACGAGCGCAGTAGCAGCAGCAGCGGTGGGGAGCCGTGAGCCTATTACTGTTAATACCGGAGTGCAGGACAGGGTCGGGTTGCAAAGGTACTCCACAGAGAACTGCAGAGAGAGAGAGAGAGAGAGAGAGAGCCCTGAGGATTATGGGTAAAGCCCAGAGCCCTGCTTGTTTAAATGAGCTAAATGCTGTATCACACAAGAAGGTGCCACGCTGTCTCAGTAATGGTGAGAATAGTCTATATTTTCCTCCGACTCGACGCCGGTTTACACAAATACAGTCAACAGTATGTGAGTCATCAGGGCGCTGCTTTGGAAATGTACTGTATGGCCACACATTCAACTCATGACCAGACTGGTTTAAACCAGGACGAGCACCAGAATGACCACATCTATTCCACCACTTGGTGAGGTATGTTTTGACCACAACTAGCCTACCACTACACTTGACCACTGTCATTAACACACTGTAATTGGTGTTTCACCCTAGGAACAATAACGATAAAGATAGCTATAATGACAAAGCATCTTGCACTGACCAACCATAAGGTCTCTCCTCGTGTTGATAAATGAGACTGGATAATTGCTGGATTCTGATCGGAGCACAGCTTTTTATTGTTCTCAAAATTGCTCTGAAAGTGATCACCAACAATATCGTTCTTCTTGATGTTATCATTAACGTTTATGTGTGGCCGTCGTTATTCATATTACTGTAGCTACAAAAAATATTTTTGGACGTTATAGTCATAGTTATCGTTCTTGGTGTAAGAGGCCCTTAACGGTCTTACTGGAGATGAAATAATTTGAACGCGTCTGTACTCATGGAGAGAGAGCTGAAACATTTTACCTGAAGAAGATCCTGCAGCGTCAAAACGTTGCCTTTCTTTTTTAACATTAAAATATGGTAGCTCAAAGCGGTGTTGCTGACATTTTTTTACTGAAGCAGGTTTCATTTGTCCTGCACCTGCCAAAAGGTGGGCTGTGCACACAATAGTTCTATTTTTGAGAAAGCTGAAGCACCCATGATTACACTCACTGAAGTTCATAAGCAGATCAACAGTGAGATCTGGTAGAGCATTAAAATAGACCTACAGCATATCACTCAAGTCTGATAACCCTGAGAACATTTGCGCTTGTTTTAATATCATCACTTGATAGATGCATGTTAGCGAGCATATTCCTGTACCCAGTTTGATGTGTGTAATTGTAATAGTGTTATCTAATAACGTTCAATTTGTTTTTACATCATTTCTCTAATTACTGTAATGTGAACTCTTCCGCGTTTCATGGGCTTCCATTATCCGTCAAAAAAAACCTATAATTGGACTGAGATTCTTGAAGGAGTTAATGGATACTCCATTCTCTTGTCATTATACTGACTTTATTTCTCTCTTTCTATCTCTCCCTCCCTTTGCTGCCAACCTCTTCCCTCGCTCTTTTAGACATGCAAAGGAAGCCATTACTTGCGAGACCTTACTTTAACAAAGGTAGTCCATCATTCCCTTTTCGCCTCTCCATTCAGTCCTAAATTATGCTCTTTAAATTGGGCACCTTGAGACAGGTTAGGGCCTCAGATCAAAGGCCAGCACCTGGGCTAATTACGGAGAGATATCCGACCCTCCTGTTGTAATGAACCCATCAAGAGGAGCTCTCTTTCTTCCTTGATTTTATTTCCCTTTTTACTTCTTGTCATTGTCTACCTACAGTACAGTGCTAACTCCTATCTATCTATCTATCTATCTATCTATCTATCTATCTATTTATCTATCTATCTACTTTCCTATCTATCTATCTGTCTATATCTATCTTTCTACTTTATCTGTCTATCTATCTATCTATCTATCTATCTATCTTTCCATATCTATCTATATATCTACTTTATCTCTATCTTATCTTATATCAATTTATCTATCTTTCTATCTGTCTATCTATCTCTCTTTCTCTCTGTTTGTCTATTTAATTAACTCATAATGAATACCTCTCTTTTTCACTTATTTGCTAGCTTGCTTTCTTTCTTAGGCAAGCATAAGTCCCTTATTTGTTGCATTCCCTTGTCTAAGCATAGACTCCTTGTTAGTTCTTTCACCACAAGGCAAGTTTTTACTAGAGTATCGTGACGCCCACACACCCGCAGTCTTACCGATGACT
>NC_084994.1:34410063-34415063 GCF_963854185.1 Sardina pilchardus | reverse complement strand
GGCATATTTGTGTTCAGGGATGGAAATTAACACCAGCCACCAGCCAAATGCTGGTAAAGTGGCTGGTAGATATCAGATACAAAGTCATATTTTAATAATGAGTGGCTGGTTCATTTGACCAGAATCTCTGCTAGTGGGCTGGTAGATGTACTGTACACATTTTCAAATTTTAATCTCCACCCTGTTTATAATATTTATGTATTGCATAACATATTTATAAATACATACCTGAAAGTACACAGGAGAATTGACACTTTAATAATAGCTGAGTTTTTTTTTTTTTTTTTTCGGAAACATAAATCCACATTCATGGTTGCCTCACGTCTAATTGTGAGGTACTGGGCTCTCAGCTCTTGCAGATGTGGGCTGCGTTAATCCCTCAGCATCGTCTAATGCATCTATTCCTGGTCATGCTTGGCTAACCCTGCTTTGTTCAGAGCCAGGGATTGTGGGAAGATACATACACAGAATTACCTTGATTTTGTGTTGTTGTTGTTGTTGTTGTTGTTGTTGTTGTTGTTGTTGTTATAAGATACATGCACAGAATTACCTTGTTTTTTTGTGTTGTTGTTGTTGTTGTTGTTGTTGTTGTTTTCTTTCCTCTAGGGTCCTCCCAGACACAGTGAAGGAACTCATCTGACATAACAGATTTAATCACTGGACTGCAGAGACGGTGCTTTTGCTCAGAGGTCAGAGGTCAGACTTCATCTGAGCACGCTCCTTACGTCTTTCACGTAAGTCCTCCTGGTTTACCGGTTCATGGAGACGTATGTGCATTTGAATGAATATGCATCAGTGAGAGAGAAAGAAAGTTTATGAATGCATACAGGTTATCCTAAGAGGAAGATGAGTTTACGGTGTTTGGCTTGTGTTTGGTTTTTATTATTTTGAAATTCACTCAGCATATCAAATTATTTGGGTATTATAATGGGTATTACTCTTCGAAAACAATTAGTCGTTGGGAAGGCTGAAGCAACACAAAAACACAAAGGTTAAAACAAAATTATGCCTGTGGGAAGTCTATAATGATGTTTTGTTTGTCTAGGTTTAGGGCGTTGCAAGAGCTGGCCTTGGTCCTGAAAATAGTGTCTACTCTGTGCACGTCTCTTCAAGTGTAGCTGTCCAAGGTCCTGAAACCACTGGAACAGTCATATTGCAGCTGTGGTGTACTATGTGCAGTGCACTCATAATGGCACTCAATTTCACCATGTAATGCGTTTAGTATCAGTGTCAGAGTGAAGTTGGGATGACTGTGTGCACGTCTCTTCGAGTGGAGCTGTCCAAGGTCCTGAAACCACTGGCACTGAAACGGTCATATTGCAGCTGCGGTGTACTATGTGCAGTGCACTCATAATGGCACTCAATTTCACCATGTAATGTAATGTGTTTAGTATCAGTATCAGAGTGAATTTGAGATGACTGTGTGGCTGTTTTTGACATATCAAATATATCAAGATGCTTCTTTATTACTTTGAGACAAATAGTTATGGCAACAATTCACATGTAACCATGTAAACATGTGCATCAATTTGTCTTTGATACACACAAAAAAACTGCATCTCACAGTGCAGAGTAGATCACACACACACACACACACACACACACACACACACACACACACACGCACACAAACAGGCCCCAACACACACATGCACATGCACACACGCACCCCCGGCCCACACACACACACAAACATGCCCCAACACACAGACACAGACACATACACAGGCATGCCCCAACACACACAACAAACACACACACACACACACACACACACACACACACACACACCAACCCACACTCAAGAAAACAGGAAAAGAGAAAACTCCACTCAGAAAACCAGGACTTTCATGGCACTTTTAACGCCACACACACACACACACACACACACACACACACACACACACACACACACACACACATGCACAGACGCATCTGTGTTTCCATGTCTGCATGCTATTGTTTGCATGAAGAAGTAATATGTATGCGCCGTGTGCTCTACCTTAATATACAGCATATGGATCATCGTGTTTGCTCTGTAGATGGGAATTGATTTGCCTCTGCACCCCCCCCCCCCCCCCTCCTGCCCCCCACTGTGCAGTGTTCTGCAATGCTTTACATTCCCTGGACACACAGCCGAGATGTTAACAGAGGTCTTGCATTTTCTTTTTGGGTGTGTGTGTGTGTGTGTGTGTGTGTGTGTGTGTGTGGAGACCATAAGCTTATCATTTCCACTCGGCTGCTGCGCCTTGTTCCCCACGTAGCAATATAGCGTACGAGGCCGCGATGTTATCCGATTCTGACATAAAACCTAACATCCTTTGTGGAATTGCTCTGGGGGAAGAAAAAAAAAAGGTTTGTGCGTATTAACTGAGGTCGAGAGCCAGGTGGTGTTGCTGACTGTATTGAATGGAAGTCTAAAAAGTCGTCTTTTTTGCAGAAAAACTTCCAAAGTTTTAAACTTCAAAGTTTAAAAGAGGCGGTGCGCTCCTCCGTGCACATTTGTACATCGTGAAGATGTGCGTGATGGCAGCACGCCGGTCACAATTATTGTTGGGAGGCACCTGACCCCCCTGCTTGGATGCTGCTTGAATTCTCATCACGCATTGTGTGCGTGGGACGTTTCTTGGTGTTATTAAGCCCTCAACACTGTCTTCAAGGCAGTTAAGGGTTAGGGCTAGGGTTAGGGTTAGGGTTAGGGTTGGGGTTTGGGTTAGGGTTGGGGTTGGGGTTAGGGGTCAGGGGTAAGGGTCAGGATAGGGGTAGGGTTAGGCAGCCGTGGCCTACTGGTTTGGGCTTCGAGCTTGTAACTGGAGGGTTCAATCCAGGCTGAAGTGAGCAAGGCACTTAACCCCTCACTACTCCCCGAGCGTGGCTGTATGAAGGCTGCTCCGGGTTAGTGTGTTCACCTCTCTGTGTGTTCACTGTGTTCACTGTGCGCTGTGCTGTTCACTCATTCACAGATGGGAGGAATGCAGACTAAATTCCTTGTATTCCCAAGTATACATGGACAATAAGCCTGTTTCGATATGATTTGGTTTAGTGGGTTGGGGTTAGTGGGGGTGTTAGTGGTAGGGGTAGAATTAGGGTTAGGGGTAGGATTAGGTGCCTTTAAGTCGACAGTGCTTCCAGCGCTGCCTGGAAGACGACGACGTTGGGGGCTTCAAACACCATTAAGTGCGCGGGACACAGACTATACCAGTCCTACAACCAGTGATATACAACATGCAATATACCCGCTCCATTGCATTCCATATCAGACAGACCAGACTGCATGCACACTGAATACAAACACATGTGCCATTGTTCCCCCAGTGTAACTGCCATCCCAAAGTCGAAGAATCACTACGCCCCTTTGTCCCTCTACCTATTGCTACCACTCACTTTCCGTCTGCGGAGGCATACGATTCTGTCTACACTGCAATATGGCCCTTTTGCAATGAGTCAGGCACTTTTTCTTCGATAGCAATGAGTCAGTTCTACTCTGCTTTATTATTTTATTCTTTTTTTTTGGTTCATTCCCTCTCTCTCTCTCTCTCTCTCTCTCTCTCTCCTCGTGCCCTGACACTTTGCCGGGGAACATTCTGGAAGGGAAAAGCCGCCCCTGCTCTTGTCAGAAGGCACACCACTGTGACAGCAGGTTTCCACGGCGATGCCACGCATCTGTGAGGGGGCTTCAGGGGCTCCACCGACTCCACCGTTCACTTCCGTTCAAATTCTCTTCCAAGAAAAAAGTCTAACACCACTTTTTTTTTTTTATTCCTGTTTGTTTCTTTTTTATGAGACATAGTTTGGATGTCGGTTAGTCAGAGAAGGACGCTGACTGATACAGGAGCGATATTATTTTGGGAGACAATTTACTGAAGTCCACAGTATCCACAAAGACATACTGTACATCTGTGTAACGACTTGTGCATAGTAATGGCATAATGGTCGCACTTAAATGTTCCAATGATCTACTGCAAGCCCTTAGAGATCAATATCAGAATATGTAATAACAATTCTTTAACCTCTTGACAATGTCACTGATGGCTTCTTGGTCTTAAGTCAAAAGCTGTGTATTTGGCAATGAGCCTCACAAATGACCAACACCACACAGCGGTCCAACAGTGCGGTCATGTCTATTTATCAACGGCAATATAGACATCTCAGACTCTGCTTTATGAATACTTTATAAACATTTATAAATGTGCTTGTAAGACTTCTGTAGAGTTGAAGTAAGATGTTAACATTCTCCTAATGTTCCCCTAATCTCCAGTCTCTTCTGTATCTCCACCATATCTATCTATCTATCTATCTATCTGTCTATCTGTCTATCTATCTATCTATCTATCCATCCATCCATCCATCCATCCATCCATCCATCCATCTATCTATCTATCCATCCATCCATCCATTCATCCATCTATTTTTTCTCTCTCTTCTTCTCTCCCTACTACTGGACATGTCAAAGTAAGAGCATAGCCTACAGTTGTCAATATTGATCAATAGCAAAATAAGAACGAGATCTACAGGTACCTTTGAAACCATACCAAGGCATAAGAGGAAGAGTTTAAGTCACATCTTTATGACGGCATGACTGACGTGAATTCTAGCCGGCTTGTTAAGTCAGGAACCAGTGATCGATAAGGATCAATAATATAGTAATTGACAGGGCTTTCTCGCTCTCTCAGCACACTTCAAAATGGATCTGATATCTCCAGGGAGTTGAAGGTAGTCTCTTAATTGGGGCATCACTTTGACAACCTATTAGTGGAATTCTGCATTTCAAGACCAATTATCAATGTTTACGATTAGGAACGCTTAACAGAGTGGTCAATAGTGAAGAATGTCACACAATGCATTTCATTCTATGTGTTACTACTGCAACTACTACTACTACAACAACAACTACTACTACTACTACTACTACTGCTACTACCACTACTACTACTACTACCACTACTACTGCTACTACTGCTATTACTGCTACTACTACTGCTGCTGCTACTACTACTACT
>NC_084994.1:34397563-34405063 GCF_963854185.1 Sardina pilchardus | reverse complement strand
AAAAGTTGTGGGTTCAATTCCCAACATACAGCGTTGTGCCCTTGAGCACTTAACCCCGAGTTGCTCTGGGCAGAGCGGCCCTTGTAATATACAGTAACTGACATAAGTAACCTTGTAATATACAGTAACGGACATAAGTCACCTTGTAATATACAGTAACTGACATAAGTAATCTTGTAATATACAGTAACGGACATAAGTCACCTTGTAATATACAGTAACTGACATAAGTCACCTTGTAATATACAGTAACGGACATAAGTCACCTTGGATAAAAGCATCAGCTAAATGAGTATATGTGTCTGAAAGATACGAGGTCAAGTGTTTCCTGGTTGGACTGTTCAAGTAGCCTACACACCATGCTGTGTTGCTTAGTGGTCCATGGACTTGACTCGACTTGTTTGCTGGGCTCGTCCATGACTTGACTTGTTTGGGCTTGTTTGTTGTGCTTGTCTGTGTCTTTGTGAAAAGTGCTTTTGAATGGTCTTTTGTTTTTGGCTCTGTCTCAATGTTTGTGCCTACAGGAACACTGTGCGAGTACGCCACTCTGTCTGTCATCTGGGCTATTTTGTGTTTGTGTGTAATTGTCTGTATTTTCAAATACCTTTTGTGAAGCGACCATGAGTGTCTTGACAGGCACTTTATAAAATGTGTCATTATTATTATTATTATTATTATTATCATTATTATCATTATTATCATTATTACTATTATCATAATTATTTTTACTAGTACTGTTATTATTATTACAATTATTAAGTGTTGGGAGGACCACATGTCTTTTTGGTGTCTACTTAGACATTTAAGACTGTCCACTTACATACAGTATTATTCTCCATAATAGACACATTTTAAGGTCAAGTATTGTGTACAAGGTTCTCGTCGCTCAAGTCTGAGCAAATCTGTCTGACTCCCTCCCTGAGCGGCGTCGACAGTTCTGTCCAGATCCCCCAGCTCATCTCTAATCTGACTGGCATCCTTGAGGCAGTCATTGATTAGTCTTCTCTGAGCTTCTGAACAGCCCAGCGCTGAGGCAAACACAAAGTCAAAAAGAAGTTTCAGAAGCTACTTTTAAACAAACATTGTCTTACAAAAGTCTTTGGAGATGAGGAAAAGGAGGATGTGCATCTCAACTGGCACTGACAAAATCTACTTGGTGGATTAGCCAGTGGAGTTATTGTACCGTTAAAGGAAGGCCTTTATCAATCCTGAGTACAACATATGGCGTGTTCGCAACTGCCACCAGCCAACTGTGCCATGTTGTTGTGTCCTATGACATGTTATGTTATGTGATGTTATATCAGAGACGGTTGAAAAAGGTTCTTAAGGATCTTTGGTTATATCGTTAAGTCTGGTTGTTGATCGGCCACTGATAATAATCCAATCTACATAGCACGAGAAATGCAACACTTCTGAGAGCATTTCTGTTGCTTTGAGTGATGTTAAGTTGCATTAGGGAGAAGAGTTTACAAACGCAGACAAACTAATATCGACTGAATGCACACTGCTCCTAGTCTAGCCTGCCCCTGTGGGTGATTGGTTTAGATGATAATCAGCAAGCTCGGAGAGCTTTACGGCGCCAATTTCATTTTCTGTAACTCACAGCACTCTCCACTGCCTCACTTCATCAAATGGTGTAACGTCTATTTGAATATGCAGAGCATTTGTTTTGGCTCACTCGCATGGGCCGTCATTCCATCGAGCACGTTCCCCCCGCAACATTTTGCTGAAGGTGAGAGTCACCGAATTACCATAGTAGCAGAAGTGCTTTTGTATTTCTTTCATAAATGTAGACCAACTAGAGTCCTCGATTTGACTGACTTCTACAATAGACAACAAGACAAACAAAGGCAACAAACAGGCAATTGAGACGTTGTGTCGAACTAGATGTTGTTTTGAAAAAAAAAACAGAAACAAGTGAATCACACCCATTATTGCAACAGATGTTTCAATTGATGCCTTTGAACCTACTGGCGTTATTTATTACCTTTTAATTCAGTGCATATGAGTCCCAACTGTCTAATATAAACAAATACCTTTCCTCATGGCCAGCACTCTGCTATGGCTGTACTGCAGTAACGGCTCTATAAATGAGGCATACGTCACCTCAATTGTAAATTCTGTCTTGGTCTAGTAGGCCTACACTTCCAAGGGGCCTTCTTCAGAACAATCAATTAGTCTGATGCCCCGGTCCTCTGAACTGTGCCAAGAAACAACCAAATAAACAGGTTACTCATGGCGACTTCTATATCATCATTTGCAGTGTCGTGAGTGTAGCACACTTTGTCAGGTAGGCCTGTGGTTCAAAACAAGCGTACTAATTTACGTAATTTATCATACGTGTGAACACATATGACGTTGTGAACATTTGCTCAGACCTGTTCATTAATTATGTAACCAGGTCATTAGGTAATTGCCTGACAGCTGCATCATGAATTGTATGAAAACATCTTAGAAACATGGCGCTGAAAATCAAGGCACCAAGTGTTTCATTACTGGCTTTACATACCTGACAGGAATGAAAATAAGTTAAACAAATAATAAAAAATAATACTAACAACAACAACAAAACATTCACAAATTAAGATTCACTGCAGCATGGCTTAGATTGTCCATGAGCAGTGGCATTTGCATTTATCAACAATCATCTCCAACTGAAATGTTAATGATGTTCATAATGGGCAACACTTGAAAGCTCTTGATGCTCTCTGCCAGAGGTAGACGGAAATCTCCCCATTTATGGTTGCTTAGTTTGTGCCGCTTGTTGACGCTTCATGTGACATCCAGAAACCTCGCGTCAGTTGCAGTTGTTTGTGGCCTGACCTGACGGAGGAAACTTGTCAGCCGCATCGTTAACCTCTGCTCTCTGCGCCTCCAGTATAGCACGACCGCTCTATTCAGCTAAGGCTGTGTGCCGAAGTTACCTCGGCGCCCATCCATTAAACTTAAACAGAGCTCCCGCTCGTAGCCCACAAACCTCATTTTGAGCTCCGTGGTTTCCCACAAGGCTACACACAGGCTCACCCCCGCAGCTAGCAGAGAGAGAGAGAGAGAGAGAGAGAGAGAGAGAGAGAGAGAGAGAGAGAGAGTGCCACAAATCCCCCTCCCCGCACCGGTTTCGACTGTCATGCTCGAGTCGCAGGCGAAATTAATTTAAGTAATGACGAAAAGGTCGAGCCGTCGACCCCCATCAATTACCGCTGGAATAATAGCGACACAACACAACACTGGATCACCTGCACTCGCGTTTGCTGTCTGTGGTTAAGCGAGTAAGGGACTTGATTAGGGGAAGCGACACTGTAGAGAGAACGGGAGGATCCAACCGCAGCAGGGGGTCACCAGTCTTCTTGGAGGACTTTTGTTTTAGCTCTTCTTGGCGAATATTGAGGTTACAGTCAAAAACATTTATGGCTCAGACGACGATGCCATCCGTCAGCGCCGAATATTTGATGGATGGCATTGTTGCAGAAAAGAGATTTAAACATGGGGTCGTTAAAAAAATAATTAAAAGTGCACCAGGCCATAAATAACGCAATATTTTGATATTAGTTTGGCATACAATGTGATCCACCAGTGGATAAATCACTGTCGACTTGACTGTTTTTCTCCTTCACTTTTTTTGAGTACTGCAGAGATTGCCCGGGCTAACAGTGAGACTGAGATAGAAATGCCGGTTGCAAGAATTCAATTCCCCCAAACATTTCAATCACTCCGGGCAAGCCATAATGGGGAACCCGCCGCAGCCTGTGGGGGAAGGTGTCTAGACCACGGCAGACCGCAGAGAAATCTATTCCTCCGCTAATTTGAACGGGTCTGTAAATCATAGCCTCTAAGTCCACTGCAATAATCAATACTGTCTTCTCTTTTTTCCCTTGACAGAGTAGGCTACAAACCTGTGGATCCACTGACAGTATCTGCCCTAAATAACAGCCTTGGTCTAAAGTTATTCAGGCGACCAAGATCAAGTGGGTATAGCCCTGGGTTATGGGACATTACGCAAATTAAATCAAATAAGGGGCCCAGATTGGCACAACGCCATGCCCATGTGCAAAGGTGATCTTGGCGGGGGCCTGCGTGGGAGTGTGTGATATCCAAACCGAATTTAGCTCGGGAGTTCCATTTGGCTTTTGATATACAATGTTTCAACCGAATACTTGTTATCTTTTATTTCTCTAAATTGATCTAAATCGATGCGTCATTCTATATTGGCCAAGGCATGCCGGCTAATGAGGGTGGAAAACGAACGCCATTTTCAATATGAAACCACTGTTCCGATATTTAAAGAGATGGCACTCGCACTTTTAGGCTACAATGGATTTCTCCCTCCTTCCCTCCTCCCCCCGAGTGCGCACAGAATGTTGTGGGCTAGTTCCCCTGCCTGTCGTCAGATGTGTCTAACTGACTCGCGGCTGCCCCTGTCTTCACTGCAGCAGCAGCAGGTCGACTCCACTCCCGCCACCTGAGCAGCGGGCCATGGCACGCGCATCCTCTAGAGCTGACGTTCAGTGGCTACCCTCGCGCTCCGACGATCAAAGGCCAGATGCGCCACATAACTAGTGCTCAGGGTTAAAAAAAAACCGCACTGGAATGAGACTGAACTTTAGAGCCTGACTTTTCACATTTGCTTGTAACTTGTGTGCGTCTGTTAGACGAATATAAAAGTATTCCTTTGCTTAGATTTTGGTTTAATCTGCAAGCTGTATTCCAAACCTGGCAGTATTCCGACCAATCACTGGAAATATGCAGTAATATTTAATCCGTTTAGGATATTAGTCTTCTGACAACAACTGCAAGTAGTTATTGTAGCCATTGCGTTAACATAGTGCACTGAAATGAGCCATGATGTTTTATAATAAACAGAAGTCAACGCTCCCACGCGGGTCCTCCCATATCTCTCCCTCTCCATCTCTCCCTCTCTATCCCTCTCTCACTCTCCGGACGCAGCTTGGCTTGGATACAGCTCCTCCCCTATGTGGTGGCTTACTTGAACAGATCCCTGAACGTGCACAGTTTAGCTGAAGAGCACTTTTGTAAAAACCCAGACGATCGGGCCGCAGTAACAATTTCACCACTTCGCGTGAGGGACTTGCCTGGTCCTTGAAGGGGAAATATTCCCTTTTTTTCTGCCAGCTATGGAGACGGGTTCTGGTTTGTTACATGTCTTCAATTTAATTCTGTCTGTGTGTTTTATCTTATCCGCTAATATTGTATTAACGACCCGGGCAGATATATCTTGTGAATCTTGCCCATCGCCTTTGCGAGTTAACCGAAGGGATGTACATCTGGATATGCGCACCGTTCCGGCAGGGACTGTGGATTCTCCGACGCATGCCGGACCGGAGCCGAGAGTTTTTGACAAAAATATTGGAGTATTCGCCGAACAAGCTGGCATTGGTCCTGTGGATGTAGCTACGTTTGAGAAAGATTTTGAACGATACGGAGACAACACGAAAGTCTCATCGGAAGCTTCAGTTCTGGGTAGTAAAAGCGACGAATTTGATTTGGGAATGCCGAGTATCTCATATGGAGGATCCGAATTTGACAAAGTGGAGAAAGGGGATGCGACATTTTTTAGGGCCAAACGAAGCGAACCGGAGCCCTTTGAATTCACCGAAGGCGCGTGGACCAGCGAAGGCGACCGAATGTTCAGTGACTCATCCGCCGAAAGGAAGAACCCAGGTCCGCTTTTGGAGGAGCAGAAACTGAGGTCCGAGCCCCGGTGGAACAGGGACGACGCGAAAGTAACCAGCACCAAGCAAGACGAGCCGAAACTAACAAGCAGCACTTTTGCTCTGACCGGAGACTCTGCCCACAACCACGCTGTCGTGTACTGGTCTGGGCAAAACAGCAGCGTAAGTCATACGATTTCTTTACTTTCACGTGGGTGTGAATTTAACACAGCAGGGCGCCCCTTCAGTGTCATTTAATGCCATTTTTTACCCGAGCCCTGTCCCTAGCTCTGGTCTGTGAGACGCGTTCTGGATGATTCGCCGCGTCTGTGATTTCATTCCAATAGTAACAGGTGCATTCTGTGGCGCTCCACGTTCTGGCCAACGCAGCGATGGAAGTAGGTACGCCAGACAGCTCGCAATCTAAGCCCATCTGGGAGCGCTTTAGATTTGTCTCCCAAATTCACTCGAGACGGTAGATCCTTAAATGATGTGCACAGGGGGTGCCAAGCGACTACCATTTGTACAGTTTTTGTAGGTTGCCACGCTGTGAGCTGGCAACATGAATATCTGTTTTTAAAGTAAGATCAATTGTCAAGAAGAACTAATGTTCCATACGTGTCTGATTCAGATTAAATTTCTTAGTAGCATTTTAGCAACTCTCATCTTGTAAAGCAGGTTGTGACAATGTGATCACTAATTGCAAATGTTGCTAAATTAATGACCACTGCCTTCAGTTATGAGCGCGTATTGCTTTTCACCATTTCATTAAACAACTAAGGGGATGTCGTGGAGTTTGGGAAACGAGTGCTAATTTCCCCCGATTCATTATAATGAGATTACATCAGCTTTTGAATAAATCAGTTATTAGTCAATTTGCCGCGGTCTAAGGAGCATTGTGTAGAATGTTTAGGGGCAAATATCCCCTGCCCCTCTCGAATAAGTCGCTCGTAACAGCCGAGGAGCGCAAGCCACGGCTGCACTTACACACACGCGCCAAGAGGTGGTGTACAGTAGGCGCGTACACGGGAAGTATGTATCATTCAGTAATGAACTCTTCTGCGGTTTCCGTGCGTCCGCTCCGGGCGAAAGGGATTAAACGTGCTTTCTCTACAAGAATAGGACCGCATCAGTGGCATCCGAGGACAATTTTTGGGAGAGAAAGGAAAGTGGCAAGCTTGTTGATGCGCCCTGCGCCAGTCTGGGGATAAATTGATGTTCACACACGAAAGGGTTCATTGTTTGCAATTAATGCGATGACAGTGTTATTTGCCACATTAAGAATTGTGTAAAACTGTGGAAAATGCGGGAAAACTCCCCCCCTTTTTGCCTTTGATTTGTCATACGAAGGAACTGCCGTTGCTGCTGGATTTGAGAACAAACCCTGCTGACAAGAGCAATCTGAACAAGGTGTCGATCCCCGAGGCGTTTGGTATTCCAGAGCCTCATTCACAATGTCATGATTCTCCCTCTCGTGTCTCCCCCAGTATCACAATGCGAGCTAGAGCTGTATTTAAATTCACACCTGATTGCCTGTTTTAGCAGAACAGGGGAAGGAGCAGCACACTGAGAGCCCTGGTTTTGATCTCTGTGTCGTCTTTTGATCCCTTTTTTTTTTTTGGCATAAATACTAATAATCCAAAACAAAAATCAGCTTCCTTCCTCCTGGTCCTCGACATGAAAGACCCGTGAATAGGGCAGAAACAAAAACAAATTACTGACATAATTAGCCATACTCTCCACTCAACATTACAAAAAAAAAGCCACTAAGCCCTCCCCGCATCATTTACATGACTAATTTGATGTTGTCGTGAGGCGTTGCGTCCTAGTA
>NC_084994.1:34382563-34387563 GCF_963854185.1 Sardina pilchardus | reverse complement strand
CTTCCTCTCTCTCCCTCTCTCACACACACACACACACACACTTCCTCTCTCCCTCTCTCTCTCTCACACACACACTCTTTCTCTCTCCCTCTCTCTCGCACACACACTCTTTCTCTCTCCTCTCTCCTTCTCTCTGTCTCTCTTTCTCCATTGCATCTCTTGTTCTGTAATGATCTTTGTTTCTTTCTTTCCCTTTCTCACTCTCTCATTCTCTCCAGCCTCTCTCTTCTGCATTCTCTCTCTCTCTCTCTCTCTCTCTCTCTTTCTCTCCATGTCTCTCCCTTCACTTTGCTCTGATCCCTGATCAGCCTATCTCATGTTAAAATGGCAACTTTCCGGTTTTGTGTCGCTCTTTCCCCCTCTCTCTCTCTCTCTCCCTAGGCACCTTATTCGCACCTCCCCTCCTCCTCTTGACACCTCTCGTGTGTGTGTGTGTGTGTGTGTGTGTGTGTGTGTGTGTGTGTGTAGGAAGGATGACATGTCGACAGTGGACTGGAGTAGCAAGCAACAGATCTGGCTGAGACGATGAGGCGGAGGTGGTATGAGTGGCGTTTCGGAGTGACTACGCAGCGATGATAATTGTCGATGATGATGATAGTGAAAGGATCACCTCGCGTTCTCTAGCCCGCGTGAACACGGTTCTTCAGAGCGGACTGAGTCGCGCGGCTTAAAAGGTCTAAACGGTGCCAAGTCTCCTAGTTAGAACAGCAGAACAAAAACCTCCTACCACCAAAGAAAGCTTGCCTATTCTGACAGATCCTCCGAGAAGAAAACTAATCTTAATTTAAATCCAATGCTCAGGTTATGTTTGACAGACCCTAATTCTTTACTTCAAAGACGGCAATTATTGGCGCTAACCACTCACAACACAGAAGGACATTAATGAATTCTGCAACCCCCCCTCCCTCCCCCCACCCCTTCTCTCAACGAATGGTGCTAGATTGAGAGCCCAATCTACAACTTTGAGTTGTAAAGAAACAGTTTAGCGTGACGCTAAAGAACGAGATTCCCCTCGTTTCCTCTCTCCCCTTCTCTTTCTAAGTGTTTTTTACGCCTGAGGGTTTACAGTCCCTGTCCTCTTAGTGGTAATTCTTAAACATTATGGAATAAATAAACTTAAGTCATTATGCCAGAGGAACAGAGGAATTAAGTGAAAGATAGCGTTTCTTTTTACCTACCTTCTGGTCTCCCGCTCAACAATGAATAGATTATCATTTCATTGTATAATCTCTAGACAGGGGGGGGGGGGAAGTAAGAAAAGGAAAGTAAGTCGGTTATATAAAACATGAATTATGAATACACACTTTTGCTGAGTGTCTAGGACTCTGGCAATATTAATTATCTTCAGGGAGAATCTCATTTAAGTCCTATCTGATTTCTGCCCTGTCAATATGAAGACATAATGGATTTTAAATGAGACTGCCCGACTCGAAGCTAAAATGATGATTTGTGGCGTGGCGAAGGCGAAGGCCCACCTCGGGCGTCTCGCGACGGACCCGCTTAGGCGCGTGTTCGAACACGAACCACAGGAGACTTTCATCAAGGGCCCAGGAAGTAGATTAATCCTCCTACGCTCCGAGCTGCTACCCGAGCGCCTCTAGAACCTCCTTTGCGGTTCCTCGGTTACGTTTACGTAACGTCTTCAAGAAAACCCTGCTTCTGCCCGAGCACTGCCTCTGCCTTTCGTTCTTTTTTTTTTTTTTTTAATTTCTTCCCAGGCAATAATGGAGAGATGTTACAGTACAACTTTTAATTCAACTCCATTACAACCATTTAGAAACCTTCAGGGAGACTGTTCCTGAAAAGACGGCTCAGTTTGCTAGCCTCCACTTTTGCTCTTTTGCTGTCTACCCCCCCCCCCCCCCCCCGCCTCCCACCCTCTCTCTGAATCCTGTACGACTCAACTCTTTTTTTCCCTTTGCTGGCAACACCACACAGATGTCATAAAATCCACAGAACTCCAAAAGCGAGTTCCAATTTCGGAATAATAATTATGTGTGTTCAGGTGACCAGAAAATTAGCCGGCCATAGTGGAGTGGAGAGTGTGTGGGAGGGGTGGGGGGGGGGAGCACAGGCCATTTGTTTTCATGACCAGAGTATTTCACATTGGGCTGTGAGGGGAGGGGAGGAGGAGGAGGAGGATGACGATGATGATGGTGATGATGATGGTGATGATGATGATGATGGTGGTGATGGTGAAGGTGACGTGATGGTGATGGTTGTGATGATGGTGGTGGTGATGCTGATGATGATGGTGATGATGGTGGTTATGGTGATGATGGTGATGGTGATGATGATAGTGATGATGGTGATAATGGTGGTGATAGTAATAGTGATGTAATGGTGGTGATGGTGATGATGGTGATGATGGCAATGGTGATGGTGATGATGGTGATGATGGTGATGGTGATGATGGTGGTGATGATGATAGTGATGAGGGGGGAGGAGTACAGGCCATTTGTTTTCATGACCAGAGTATTTCACATCGGGCTGTTAGGGGATGGGAGGAGGAGGAGGAGGATGACGACGATGGTGATGATGATGGTGGCTATGGTGATGATGATGATGATGATGATGATGGTGAGGATGGTGGTGATAGTAATAGTGATATGATGGTTGTGATGATGGTGGTGGTGATGATAGTGATGATGATGGTGATGATGGTGGTGATAGTAATAATGATATGATGGTGGTGATGATGGTGGTGATGATGATAGTGATGATAATGGCGATGGTGATGATGGTGATGGTGATGATGATAGTGATGATGATGATGATGGTGGTGATGATGGTGGTGGTGGTGATTATGGTGATGATAGTGATGATGATGATGGTGGTGGTGATGATGGTGATGATAGTGATGATGATGATGATGATGATGATGATGATGATGATGATGATGGTGATGATGGTGATGATGATGATGATGGTGGTGGTGATGATGGTGATGATGATGGTGATGATGGTGGTGATAGTAATAGTGATATGATGGTGGTGATGATGATAGTGATGATGATGGCGATGGTGATGATGGTGATGGTGATGATGATGATGGTGGTGATGATGGTGGTGGTGGTGATTATGGTGATGATAGTGATGATGATGATGATGATGATGATGATGATGATGATGGTGGTGATGGTGATGATAGTGATGATGATGATGATGATGATGGTGATGATGGTGATGATGGTGGTGGTGATGATGGTGATGATAGTGATGATGATGATGGTGGTGGTGATGATGGTGATGATAGTGATGATGATGATGGGGATGATGGTGTTGGTGGTTATGAAGAGATTGGGGATTAAAACACCTGCAGGCGATGAACAGTTGTGGTCATTATCCGTACATCTTGAAAGGATAGCAGTCAGCACATTACACACACACACACGAAGCACACACACACACGCACACACACACACACGCACACACACACACACACACACACACACACACACACACACACAGACATAACAAAAGTGGCTGGGGACCACAGACAAGCATCGCTGATTTAATTGTGTAGCCCGACTGCGAGTTCTTCAGGGAGGGTTTTTATGGTTTTGGTTTGTTTTTTCTCCGCTCCTGCATGCGAAATCGACACAACTGAGGGAACCGAGGGGAGAGGCGCTCGGTGGACCTGGAACAGCGTTAGTCCCAGTCATTTATTTATATACCCTGTTGTGCACATTTCGCCGCTTCCGCACCTTATGTAAAGACGCTCAGAGAGAGAGAGAGAGAGAGAGAGAGAGAGAGAGAGGGGGGGGGGGGGGGGGTGACTGCCCGCAAGCAGTTGGCTGATTCGGTGGCGAAAAGTTCATATTACGCGTGCATGACTTGCTCTGGCAACCCTTCCTCTCCTCCATCTCTCCCTCCCTCCCTCCCTCCCTTCTCTCACTCTCTCTCTCTCTCTGTCTCTCACTCACTCGCTCGTGTTGGCATGCGCGCAGGAGCGCAGGGCTCGGTCTGGTCTGCGGGGCTGGCCGCAGGCCGTGCTGCCCGTTGCGGTCACTAGGGGGAGCGTTTCCCTTTAGCAACGCTGCTCCGCCGTCACACACACGACACGGAGGAAGGGAACAATCAGTGTGGAAGAGGGGCCTTGTTGAGAACCAGCTGTGCAGCTGATCTAGAGGAGGGAATGTGTGTGTGTGTGTGTAGGTGTGTGTAGGTGTGAACGTGTGTTTGTGTGTGTGTGCGTGTGTGTGTGTCTCTATCCCACCTCTCTCTCCCTCTCTCTCCATACGTACGGTTTATCTCCTGTTTGTTGCCAGGCCTTGAGTGGCAGTCTCAGTGTGGTATTAAAAACTCGGCTTGTTGCATGCGACCGCCTTTGTGGAGCTATAATTGAGGTCACGAATTGTGTTCTCTGTCATGGCAGAGAGAGAGAGAAAGAGAGAGATGGATAGGGAGGGAGAGAGAGAGAGAGAGAGAGAGAGAGAGAGAGAGAGAGAGAGAGAGAGGAATGATAGAGACCATATCAGTTCAGTGGAATGGAAAAGCAGAGCTAACAAGCTACTAAACAGACAAACAAGGGAGCCAAGCTTGCCTGACAGATCTGAGCCTCCATGTTGTGCGAGGCGCAGCGCCATGAAAAGAAACAACCCTCACGCAGCCATGAAAGCCAGCAAGCCAAGTATCAACCACTGGCTAAAATTATCGCGGATTTTGTTTGGCGTCTATTTTCAGATTCGGCGCGGGGAAAAAGAAAAAAGCGTTTCAAGGTGGCATTGTCATCGGCGGTGATGGCAGTCGCAGCTGAAGAAAGATGCAGCCACTTCCGACGGGGAAAAGGGTTGCATCCTGGGTGTTTATTTCAGAGGAGTCTCTCTCTCTCTCTCTCTCTCTCTCTCTCTCCCTTCCTCTCTCTCTCTTCTCTTGCCTATTCTCGTCCTCCTCTCTGCTCTGCTGTGCCGGTGTCACCGTTGCGGATGCAATATGCATGAAGCCGCATGTGTCACACTTCAAGCCTGCCCTTAAGTTGTCAACGCGGGGCCTTGTGG